>NC_133769.1:35636534-35936534 GCF_003597395.2 Chelonoidis abingdonii
CAGCAGGAGCGCCTTTATCAGGTGGAGAAGGACTCTCGCACGAGGCAGTCCCAGACCCAACTCCTCATGCCCCAGTGCCATCGATGAGGCATCATGAAACTAGTCCACGATGTCACGGCAGCTGGACACCTGGGCCACGAGAAGACTCTGTCCCGGATATTGACGTTCTTCTTCTGGCCGGGCATACACCAGGAGGTAAGGAATTACTGCAAGTCCTGCCCAGGCTGCCAGTTGGCTGCGCCTGCACAGACCCCCAGGCGCCCCTGGTCCCCATGCCCTTGATTCAAACCCCCTTTGAGCGTGTGGCCATGGACCTGGTGGGGCCTCTCCCCAAAAGCATTGCCAGGTTTCAATATATACTGGTCATGGTGGATTATGCTACCCGGTTCCCCGAGGCCATACGCCTCCGAAACATGATGGCCCGCAGCATGGCAGGTGAGCTCGTGAAGATCTTCGCCTGCGTAGGCCTGCCCCGGGAGATTTTCACGGACCAGGGCACCAACTTTACCTCTCGACTGTTACAGCAGGTGCGTGCGCTCCTGGGGATCAAGCAACTACGTACGTCGGTCTACCATCCCCAGACCGACAGCTTGGTCGAACGCTTTAACTGGACCTTTAAGGACATGCTCCGCAAGTTCCCCCAAGAAGATCTCTGCCAATGGGACCAGTTATTTCCACCTCTACTCCTGGTGGTTCGGGAGGTTCCTCAGTCATCCACAAAATTTTCCCCGTTTGAACTACTGTACAGTCGTCGCCCACGGGGCCTGTTGGACCTAATGAGGGAGACATGGGAGCAAGCCCCGTCACCTGCCCAGGGCCTCTTAAAATACGTACTCCAGCTCCAGGAGCGCCTTACGCAGGCTGGAGCCCTGGCACGCAAGAATTTGAAGGCCGCCTAAGAAGCTCAGACCCAGGCCTACAACCGGGATGTGCGGATTCGCGACTTCCAACCCGGAGATCGGGTTCTACTCCTCCTCCCCTCAAGTGAACCAAAGATTCTGGCCCAGTGGCAAGGGCCTTATGAGGTGCTCCGAAAGATCGGGCCTGTCACGTGTGAGATCCACCAGCCCCGCCGGTGCAAGAAAAGGCAACACTATTATGTGAACCTTCTCAAACCTTGGCAGGAGCGAGAGGGACTCTTAATTAACCCATACCTGCCGGAACCCGAGCTGAGTCCCCAGGTAACATGTTCAGAGGACCCTGGAGGGCCCCAGCTTGGAGAGACGCTGACTGAGGAACAACTCAAACAGACCCAGTGTCTCCTACAAGCGTTCCCCAGCACCTTCACAATCCAGCCGGGATACACCATCCTCGTCCAGCACACCATTCAGACAGAGCCTGGGGTGGTAATCCGGGGTGCGACCAGGCCCTTGCCATATCACATGCGACAGGTTGTCGAAGAGGAAGTACAGGCCATGCTGGACTTGGGCGTCATCGAACCATCCCAAAGCGAATGGCGTAGCCCGGTAAATGCTGGTACCAAAGACCGATGGCACCCGATGGTTCTGCATCAATTTTAGATGCATCAATGCCTCTCAAAGTTCAACGCGTATCCGATGCCCCGGGTAGATGAGCTGCTCGGCCAATTGGGAGAGGCCCGCTACATCACCACCCTTGATCTGAGCAAAGGATATTGGCAGATCCCCCTCGAGCCGGCCTCCAGGGAAGAGACCGCTTTTGCCACCCCTGCGGGTCTGTATCAGTTTACGCGGATGCCCTTCGGCCTCCATGGCGCCCCAGCCACGTTTCAGCAGCTGATGGACCGCCTCCTCCAGCCCCACCGGAACTATGCTGCCGCCTACCTGGACGATGTCGTTATTTATAGTCACCAATGGGAGAACCACCTAGAGTGGGTAGCCGCAGTCCTGAGGTCCCTGCGGGCAGCTGGGTTAACCGCCAACCCAAAGAAATGCTGCATTGGCTGGCAAGAAGTGACCTACCTGGGATATACCATAGGGAACAGACAAGTGAAACCCTTCATAGGAAAAGTTCAGGCCATTGCAACCTGCCCACCGCCAGCCACAAAATGCCAGGTACGTCAGTTTCTGGGACTGGTCGGCTATTACTGGCGGTTCATTCCCCAATTTGCGGCGATCGCAGCCCCCTTGACTGGACTGTTGACCAAGGACAGCCCGCGGCAAGTAGTATGGACCCAAGAGTGCAATCATGCATTCCAGACACTCAAGGCAAGCCTCTGTCGTGAACTGGTCCCATATAGCCCTGATTTTGACCAGGCATTCATCCTCCAGACAGACACCTTGGAGGTAGGACTCGGGGCTGTCTTCTCCCAAGAGGTCGACGGGGAAGAGCATCCAGTCATGTATATCAGCCGGAAACTGTTCCCCCGGGAGAAGAACTAGGCAATAGTGGAAAAGGAGGCCCTCACCGTGAAGTGGGCTTGTGATGCATTGTGATATTATCTCCTCAGAGTCCCATTCATGATGTTCACTGATTATGCCGCACTCCAATGGCTGGCCCGAATGAAAGACCATAATATGAGACTACAGCGGTGGTACCTGACGTTACAGCACTATGCCTTTACAGTTCGCCACAGAGCTGGGAAGGACCATCTAATGGGGACTTTCTTTCCCGCTTGGGAGGCCTGGAAGGGTCTGGCCCCGCCACACGGGAGCCAGACTTGAGGAGGGGGTGTGTAGTGAGGCGGCCTGGCTCCGAGCCGCCTGGAGGAGGAAGAGCCCAGCCGGAGGCCGGACTGGGTGGAGCTAAAGAGCTCTGAGCCCGCCCCCAAAGGGTCAGGCGCCGACCTGGAACTATAAAGGCAGGTCCTCAGAGCTCAGTTAAGTCCCAGCAGCCGGAGTGAGCCGATGTCCCTCAGGGAGCTCGGGACTGGGAGACTCTAGCGACCCAGGGCAGCCACCCAGAGTGGCCTGAGCTCCCCCTTGCCCAGTACCTGGAGGAGCCATCGGAGCTTCCCTGCGCCCACCACCTGGAGGAGCCACCAGGAGCTCCCATGCGCCTGCTACCCGGAGGAGCCACCGGAGCTACCCTGGGCCGACTTTCCAGAGACATTGCTGGACCCACCACCCAGCCCCGGCCGTGCTGAACCCATGCACCTGGACCCTGTGGAGGACGACCCCAGGATCCAGGTAGGCCCTGAGGGGGAGTCTGGAAGTAGCCCGGGGGCAGCCGACCCTAGTCTGGCTGCAGCACACCCAAAGCCAATGTCAGTGTGTTGTGGCCAGGATCCCCACTGACACAGCAGAAGGCTGCCTGCCGCTGTTAGGGCCCCGGGCTGGGACGCAGAGGAGTGGGCGGGCCTGCGTCCCCTCTGCCACCCCACTCACGGGTGGCAGTCTCCCCCTCGCCCGATGCTCAGGCCCAGGAGCCTGGGCTTACATTACTGAACTATTTGCTCAGCCCCTGCCTGAGAGTCTGAGCCCTGAACTATTGTTTGTTACCCTGCCTTGCCCTAGGGCCTGGGCTTAATAGACTGAACTGTTTGCTCAGCCCCTGCTTGAGGGCCTGAGCCCTTGAACTGTTGTTTATTGCCCCGTCCTGACCTACGGCCTGGGCTTAATAGACTGAACTATTTGCTCAGCCCCTGCCTGAGGGTCTGAGTCCTGAGCTGTCGTTTGTTGCCAGGTAGTGAGGCGGCCTGCCTCCCAGCTGCCCCAGAGAGGGGCGATCCCCAACAGCGGATGTCTACACACCGGGACTAGATGGTATTCACCCAAGAGTTCTGAAAGAACTCAAATGTGAATTTGCGGAACTATTAATTATGGTTCGTAGCCTGTCCTTTAAATCAGCTTCTGTATACAACGACTGGAAGATAGCTAATGTAATGCCAATATTTAAAAGGGCTCTAGAGGTGATCCTGACAATCTAACATCAGTATTAGGCAAATTAATCGAAACAATAGTAAATAATAAAATTGTCAGACACACAGAAGAACATAACTTGTTTGGCAAAAGTCAACATGGTTTCTGTAAAGGGAAATCATGTCTTACTAATCTATTAGAGTTCTTTGAAGGGGTCAACAAACATGAGAACAAGGGGGATCCAGTGGACATAGTGTGCTTAGATTTCCAGAAAGCTTTTGACAAGGTCCCTCACCAAAAGCTCTTATGTAAATTAAGTTGCCATGGGATAAGAGGGAAGATCCTTTCATGGATTGAGAACTGGTTAAAAGACAGGGAACAAAGGGTAGGAATAAATGGTAAATTTTTAGAATGGAGAGGGGTAACTAGTAGTGTTCCCCAAGGATCAGTCCTAGGACCAATCCTATTCAACTTATTCATAAATGATCTGGAGAAAGGGATAAACAGTGAGGTGGCAAAGTTTGCCACGGCTACTAACTGCTCAGATGGTAAGACCAAAGTAGACTGGTTGAAGAACTTCAAAAAGAACTACAAACTAAGTGTTGGGCACAAGGGCTGAAATTTCATGTGGAATAATTACTGATTGCACATTGGAAAAACATAACCTAACTATACATACATATTTATGGAGGGCCTATATTAGCTACAACTAATCAGGCAAATGAGAAACTTAGAGACAATCGTGAATAGTTCTCCTGAAGCTGTCCTGGCAGTTGTGCGGTGGCAGTCAAAAAGCAAACAGGATGTTAGGTCATACGGGATAGGTAAGATGAGAATATCTTATTGCCCTTATTTTCCATGTACGCCCAAATCTTGAATACTGCGTACAGTGTGGATCTCTTCATACTCAAAGATATACTGGCATTTTACACACCTCAGAAAGGGCAACTAAAAGGATTAGGGGTTTGGAAGAGGGTCTATATGAGGCAGAGCATTTAGGCTCAGGACTTTTCAGCTTGGAAAAGAGGAGACTAAAGGGGGATATGATAGAGGTATATAAAATCATGAGTGGTGTGGAGAAAGTGAATAAGGAAAAGTTATATACTTTTCCCCATAATATAAGAACTAGGGAGCCAACAAATGAAATTAATTGGCAGCAGGTTTAAAACAAATAAATGGAAGTTCTTCACACAGCGCACAGTCAACCTGTGGATCTCCTTGCCTGAGGAGGTTGTGAAGGCTAGGACTATAACAGGGTTTAAAAGAGAACTAGATAAATTCATGGAAGTTAAGTCCATCAATGGCTATTAGCCAGGATGGGTAGATAATGGTGTTCCTATCCTCTGTTTGTGAGAGGATGGAGATGGATGGCAGGAGAGAGATCATTTGATCATTACCTGTTAGGTTCACTGCCTCTGGGGCACCTGGCATTGGTAGACAGGATACTGGGCTGGATGGGCCTTTGGTCTGACCCAGTATGGCCATTCTTGTGTTCTTATAGTCTTATGTTCTTGCTAACATTTTTGAGAGGTATCTGGATATTGAGGAGGTGGGAGAAAGCGGGATTATGGAGACTGGAGAAAGGGTGAGACTAGGACCAAAAAAGATGAGCACAGGTGTCCTGGTTAAATAGAATCAGTGGGTGATTAATAAGGTGAATCTAAACGGAATACAGAGGAACTGAATAATTGTAATATTGATAGTATAAAGTTCCAGGAGAATAAAAGCAGTTCAGCAATTAGCCTTCTATCTTACCAGTTAAAGTAAAAAGAACCAACACTGGTTCACCTGTAGATAGAAATTACCATTCGTTTTGCACCCAGTTCACTCAGATTCTGAGTTTGTGGTTGATATGAGGCTGTTAACCAAGAAGGTGAAACAGTGGAAATCTAACACTGCCTATCAGTATTGTGCCTTTCTCTAAATATATCCTTTATTTTTCCTTATGCCAATATGTTTTATTCCATAGTGAATTAACCATGTCTGATACCTATCATGTAGCTCTCCAGTCATTACTTGGACTAACTACTTCTCCCACGCTAATTTATAAGCTTCATGGTTTTATGCTAGCATAGTTTGACTCTAGAGCTTCAGCAATTGACCGGTACTACTGCTACAGGACTAGAATTTTTATGACCATTTTCTACGCCAATTACTAAGTGCTTTAATGACTTTCTTTTTACATATGTTTTCATGGTATCTTATTTTACCCAGATGGCCAAAGGTAATTCTGTAAAAGCAGCAAAGAGTCCTGTGGCACCTTAAAGACTAACAGACGTATTGGAGCATGAGCTTTCGTGGGCGAATACCCACTTTGTCAGATGCGCATGCAGCATCCGACGAAGTGGGTATTCGCCCACAAAAGCTCATGCCTCAATACGTCTGTTTGTCTATAAGGTGCCACAAGACTCTTTGCTGCTTTTACAGATCCAGACTAACATGGCTACCCCTCTGATGAAAGGTAATTCTGACTTACCTATAGGTATTTGACTAGTGAGTCAGAGTTTACATTTGAAAAACATATTTAATGTAGTTCAAATACATGTTTATATATGATTTCCACTGTGTGACTACATACAGTATTTGGTGAGACACTAATCTTTTTTTTACTCCCTTTTCCTATTTAATCTTTTCATTAGGATGGAATTGCTGTAGATGGGTTTCTTTCACATTCTCCCTTTGTTTTAGATGACTGGAATTTATATAACCGGTACACTTCTCAGGGTAAAGGACTTTGTCCCTCCTTTGATATATCATGCTGAGTGCATTACTGTAAATACTATATATGAATGATATTAGCACTGCTAAGGGAGGTTCTGTGAATGAATCTCCTCCTTCCCATTCCGTGGTTATTCATTGCAGTAGGATGGGGATGTGGCAGATGATCCAAAATGGCTTAATGGAGTCCCTTCACCCTTTTCCATCCACAAGATATTTTACTTGGCGAATGGGGGTGTGAAGGGAAGGTTGTAGGTAGAGCTGGTTTAAAAAAAAAACAAAAAAAAAAACCCAAACCAAAAACCAAGAGGATTCCTGCCCTCCTCCCAAAGAAGTAGTATGGCCTATTCCTGTTCGTTTGGAGGGAACAAAATAACCACCATTTTTAAAGATACAGTTTCAACCAACCTTATTTGTGGACACTCTGAAAAAAAATGCACCCCCCCTCCCTTTTTTTAAGCACAGGCATGTTTGCATATGAACAGGACTCCCTTAATCCGATATTTTTTTCAGATTGATGGTGGTGGGTGCTGCTAGTTGTGCTCCAGGTAAATCGGACTGAGGCTTGGCATGCTGTCGTTCTTTGTTCTCTCTTTGCTCCCCATTCTCTTTGAATTATTTTTTTAGCGAGACAGGAAAGCTGTAGTTGGCTAATAATCAAGAACAGGTCCTTTCCACTCTTAGATCCTTTAACATTAAACTGTATTTTCCTATGGTAGTGCATTGTTTCATGGGAGTTGTCGTTTGGATTCCTGATGGGCCCATTCTCTCCTAGGGGTTTGTCTCCTTGACCAGACTATCTTGTCCATGAACAGTGCTGATCAACATGGGAGTCATATGGCTGCAGGTGCATCATGGGATTTGTAGGGAGCTCAAACTATAGAGGGAAATGGGGTCAAGAGATCTTCAAACTGCAGCTCCCATAAGGCACTGCAGCACCATAGGTCAATGTAATCTGATGTTGACCTGACTTGAAATAAAGCATTTTGGGTCAGTTCAGCAATCCATAATGTATTTTGATTTGGGAACATGATATGTCTCATTTCAATCAAAAATGCCAAAACAAGTTTCACCATTTCCAAATGTGTTTATTATTTGGAATTGTCCATGTTATGGAAAAACCCCATATTTCCATTTTTTAGCTTGATTTAGGATGAAATTAAAGGGTGAAAATTCCAGTTTCTGTTTCATTGTACTTCTTAACCTTCTCTTTGGTAAGAAAAACCAAAGTCTATAAGCCTCTCATTGTAGGACAATCTTTCCACACCTCAATTCATTTTTTTCTCACACCTTTATAAATTTTCAACTTCATTTTTGATGTTTGAACCCCCACGCGGGAAAAAGTATTCTAGTTATGGTCTTGCTAGTGCTATATCCAGAGGTAATATCAGCTCCCTTTGATTGAAGGGGGATAGATTTGCTCACATTTTTGTCAGGATTTCATCCTCAACTCTAGCATCAGGTCCTCTTGATCTCTTTTCCCAGTTCTGGCATCCTGTTCCTATTTGGCGCAACAGAAGAGTAACCAGTAATAATAAGACAATACCAAGGTATAGAATTAAAAGTTGTGCATGCTAATTGCCATTTTACCTGTTTGCTTTTCACAACAGGATTTCTTGAGTAAGGCTTTAAATTGTTGTAAGCCTTAAGAGTCTTGCAGGTGGTCTGGGAAAATATATCAGGCTGTCTGTGAGGCCTCACGTTATTGCACATGAGATAGCAAGTTAATGTGAGATTGTGACCAGCCTGGCTATCAGGATAGAAACCCATTATCCAAGAATTTGGTATCTGATCATTTCTCAAAAAGTGGAATCATCATAGCGCTGATATTTTCAAGCAGGGAGTATTTCTTATGTTTTAAATCATACTAGAGTAGGCTGATAATATAGGCTTTTCAGCCAGCGGCAGAGGTATATAGCACCTCTCAGTCTTGGAATCCTGTGTAAATTATAGACTCTGTACATTTGTGCTCCTAGCCTGAATGATTTCAGACCTAAGCTCTCTAATGTGGCATGCTGTCATATCTCAGGCAAGCTGATGGGAATAAAAAGGAATTAATGTGAGGTTTTTTTGTGGAGGGGTTTAAAACAACACTCCAGAGACTGTCTGTGACTAAAGAAATGAGGCTTTTGGATTAATGGAACATTGAAACATATTCTGCAACAAAAGATGGCTAGTTGTTGGAGTTCTTTGCAAAACCTTCATTTCCTTAGATCCTAAGGCATTTTAATTTTTTATTTTTATTTTTTACCATTAATTATCTTGCTTCACCAACTATATTTTAGAGACACAGAATTGTGATTCTAAGAGCAAGAGAAAGAAATGCCTTTGTGTAGTCATTATAGATGTTGCCATATCCAATTACTACTGGAACTGTTATGGCACTCATTTTTCATTTTATTTTTATGCCTAAGGGCTTGTTTTACTTAATTAGTGGTACAATAATGTGGTTTGGTACAAATTCTTTGAAAGGTGATACAGAACTGTTAATTTGCTATGAACATGAGCCACAGCTGCTGATTAGCAAAGAACAAGATGAGAAACTAATGAAATGATATGTGGAAAAAATGGGGTTAAATATTATGTAAAGTATACATTTAATCAAATTAAATTCCAAATTGTTCTCTATAGCAATGCAAGACTCACCCCTGCAGCGCCTCTTGCTGGTCATCTCCAGGCATTAGGTCATTTCCAGCCTTGGAGCGCCCTCTGCAGGCTGGTGTTCCACTGCTGCTTGGCCCCGATGTCCCTCCCAGACCTGGTGCCCCATTATCTGGGGTGCAGCCCCCTGGCTGTACAACCCTCAGTCTCAGGGTATCCCCCCTCCCCAGGGAACCCCCACCTTGCCTCAGTCTGGGCTACAGCCAGTCCTCATCTAGCCCCCACTCCCTGGGCAGACTGCAGTGTAAAAGCCACTCATCATAGCAAGGTTGGGTTTGGACCTGCTGCCTTTGCCTACCCCTGGGCTGCCCTCTGCAAACCCCAGTACCTGTTGGCCTTATGCCAAGCTGGAGCCTCCCCAGCTCCTCTGCCTTGCCTCAGCCCTGCTCCACTCAGGTACTCTTCTCAGGTCCTTGCAGGCAGGTCCCTCCCTCTCAGAAGCCTTTTTATAGGGGCCGGGTGTGGTCTGTTTCAGCGTGTGGCTCCCAGCTATGCTTATTTCCCCATTGAGCCTAGCTTTCCCCCATCCCAGCCCTCTGCCAGGGCTGTTTTAAGCCCTTCCGGGCAGGAGTGGGGGACCACCCCACTACATTCTCATTATATTGTAGTCTTGCTACCTTTACAGTAACTATCAGCAACAATACTTGAAATGGTTGTCATTTGTAACATATATAATGTCTCTGTCTTTAGGCATAGCCTAGGGCTGTGGGCATTTTTAGCAAATGGAGCTCTGAGAGAATTCATTTTCATAAATAAAAACAGAATTAAAGTTACCCTCACTGGGAATTAGCTCTCTGGGACTACTCAGCAGTCTATTTATATTAGTATTAATTTCCTTAGGATGCTAATTTGATTTATTTCACATTTGTATGCCCAAAGTACAAACTCCTTCAGGAGAAGAATCATTGGTATGTCAATCATCATATGCAGTTACTTTGTTTCAGTCATGTTCAAGTTGCTATTAGGAAGAGTTCAGAGAGGTAGGTATGTAAAATGTATCTAATAAATCATTTGCCACTAGATAACTTTAGATTTTCTATACATATTAACAAAGCAAAGTAGTTGTGCATTTGGATAAAATGATCTTAATTTTACATGTGATATTAGAACATATGGGTGTCTTAAATCATTACCAAAATTACTTTGTGAAGCTGAAAGATGGGCCCTCTGAGGCAGCTCCAGGTACAGTGTGCTGTTTGTGAGATGGTGATTAGTAGGCTGAATGTGTATTAGTGAGTATGGCAGAAAGAAAGGTTGAGATTGGAAAGAACTTTTAAGAGCGCTGCCTGGTTTTGAGAGATGCAAATTTTGGAGGATAACTGAGAGAAGAAAAGAGAGAGGAAGCATAGGAGAGGTGGCAGAGAACACAATGTAGGGAAAGAAATGTAGAGAGAACATAGGTTAGAAGCAGCCACAAGGAGCAGAGGCAACATACATTCTAAACAATGCAGGAAAAGAGGTGCTGTGATCTATTTTAGGAAGGAAAAGAATGAGTCACTGAAGGTAGGAATGGAAATGTTATCATAAAAGTAAGAGAAATGTAATAAGAAACATTTTGGAAAAAATGTATAGAAAGCTGGAGCCTAATTTTCAGAGGCTTTGAGCATCTGCTAGACCCAATAACTTCCACTGGGCATGTGGTTGCTCATATCTAAAAATAAGACATTGATTGACATTGTCAATCAGTGCTCATGATATGTTGCATATGTTCTGTTGCTTTAATTGTACAGTGTGTGTTTTGGAGATATGGCCACAGAGGAGTGATAGATCCATTATTTGCACCTTTGACTAGTTATTTAGTCCTCTGATGATTAGATGGTGGGTAAAGATTTCAAGCCCTGTCTCTATTACACAACAATGTCCTGTTTCCTAAGAAAACCTTGCTGTAAGAATCTGTGCCACCACGATGTCTCCTGTTTCTGCTTCAGGCCTGTATTCCAAAACTGAGGCTGTAACATCATTCAGTCCCCTTCTGACTATAGCTGGAGTACTAATTGGATTTCAATCTATTTGAACTGAGGCCTGTACTCCCAGATTTATGTCACTACCTTAGTGCTTCTGTCTTTTAAGAAAACATACTGAAGGACAATCAGCGCCTACTTTGCAATTTACAGAATCAACAAATTCTGTGATCTCTCCCACAATCCCAAGTTTTGCCTTTCCACAATCCAGACCTGGGACAATAATCTGGACAGAATGTCTGGTCTGGTCAAAATTGTACAATATCAAGGGTGCAGAAACACTAGGGTGCAACTACCTGCTCCTATCCATTCTTTATTTGCTCATAGCTAGAAGGCAATATCTACCACTTGACCCCTATTTTTCGCTTTTGGAAGGGTGTCCTCTATCATATGTTGTTTGTTTGTTGTTGTTTTATTATGATTACTTAGGAGGGGAAATAAGCTATAAAATATCCTACATAACTTCTGACGCACTAATGCTCGGCTAGACTATTAAAATCAAAAAAAAAAATAAAAAAAAAAAAAAGAAGAAGAAGAAAGAGATTTTTAAAGACATTTCCAATTTAAAAATAAAAATCCAGTAGCTTCCCCAAGACCAGAAAATTGTCTCACAGTGGGATGGACTTTGCCACTGAAGAGCGAGAGCTTTCATTAAACAGGTTGTTCACTGCTAAAAGAAATTCAGTGTTTGAGATTTGTTTAGGTGCTTGTGTTAGAGGAAAAAAAAAACAAACATTTTTTTTTTGCCTCCCACACACAACCATGTCTTGAGATTTGAAAAAAACTGGTCAGAGTCAGCTGTAGACTTCTGCTACCTTCGCTCCAGCTCGTCTTTCCACTTCTGTTCTCACAGTTAATCTGTAAACTGTGAGGACAAAGCTGGGAGAGAGGATTATAATGGCTTTTTAAAGGATTTTTAAGGGAGAGGATAGCTCAGTGGTTTGAGCTTTGGCCTGTTAAACCCAGGGTTGTGAGTTCAGTCCTTGAGGGGGTAATTTAGGGATCTTGGGCAAAAATCTGTCTGGGAATTGGTCCTGCTTTGAACAGGCTGTTGGACTAGATGACCTCCTGAGATCCTTCCAACCCAGATAGTCTGTGATTTGTACTATACCTAGCACACTGGACTCCTGGGCTATGACTACAGCTCCTACATGCCACAATAATATAAATAAATAATAATGATAATGAACAGCTGAGGAGAAACAATCATGTTGAAGTTCTACCAACCAATTGATGGAGTGGTTTGTCAGAACATTATTGTTTCTCAGTTCCATGTGGAAGTGCTAGTCTGCCATTAACATCTGAGGGAAAACAAAACATGTTCCTTGCCCCAACAAGATAAGTGGAACTTCACTTCAGTCTTGTATCTCTAGAAGTAATGACTAGTTGGTGGAATGAGAAAAAAATTCACTTATGCTACTTCCAGTTCTAACCCAAACATTAGACAAAGCATGTGACCAACCTTATGGCTAGTCCCATGGTTGATGATGGTGACCTTGGAATCTTGGGCTGCCTCAGTAAAACAGTCATCGATGCTGAAATTACTAAACGGTATCCTAAATATAGGATAGGCTGTGATTACAGGCCAGATTTTACTCCCACTGAAGTAAATGGGAGTTTGCCATTGCCTTTAAGAACAGGAGTAGACCCTTTATATGATTAGATCTACACACTGAGAAGACCCTTTGTGCACACATCTTCCCTTTCCAGGCAGAGTGGTGGGAGGAGAAAGCCTTGATGTTGTCCTGTCAGGTCCCCAGATTCTTTGTGAGAGACTAAATCCATGTGTGGGAAGAAGGAGGGTCTGGCTACCTAATTCCTTTTCATGGTTTTTGCTGCAGGATGGAGTGATTTGGCCAATGGCTGTGTTGTTAGACTTTGCTGGTTGTTGATTGTTTTGGCAGGGCTACCTCTCTTCCTCTTATGAGTGTAAAAAAAAAAATAGCAAAACACCACAGCAAGGAGAAATTATTCAAAAAACTATGCAGAAATATCACCCATAAAATAAAGATTTGAAGTCTCTCAGCATTTTTTTTTTCAGTTTGTAGAGGTTTTCTGATAGACGAGGTCACTGTAATGTTGTTATGATGGATAAATGGTGTGTCCTTTGAAAAAAATGGAATGATCTGCATAGCTATCAGTTGCTAGAATGTTATCATATTGCCATAAATCTAGGCATAGAATGATCATTCGAAGTTGTGATTTGCTGATAATATTGATTATTACTGAAATCTTATTACAGCAGGTCACTACTTGGGAGATTATAGCCATTTATCAATGAGTTATCAGTGTTCAGCAGTCAAAATGCACAGGAGTTTTTGATGGATGAGGTTATACTGGTACCTGTGTTGTTTTATTTGAAAGGGAAAAAGACCCACCACTTAGCATTATTTTCTCATTTCTTTTGTTCTCTACCGTTTTTAAAGCCTTTTTACTTTCTTGATTATTTCTGTGAAGAATTAATTATGCATTTAATATAGAGCACAGCTATTACTCATATAGTTTATTTCCTCCCGGATATGTGTGTTCAGCGCCTATTCATGCTAATTAGAATACGACATATGCATCAGTTGCATCATATTCTTAAAATGTTTTATTATAGTTTGTTTTCAGGTTTGTCAATGTAATGTAGGACATGAGAAAATAACCAAATAAATATTATTTCATTGTGATACAGCTGTGCAAAGCAGGAGATTGACTTCTACCAAAACATGGGAATACAAACTGTGCAACCACATACTGATGTATGAACAGGAATGTTGTATGTAAGACAAGGGAGGTAATTGCCCATCTCTGTGTGACACTGTTGGGGCCTCAGCTGGAGTATTATGTCCAGTTCTGAGCACCACAATTTAGACTTTTTCCAATTTGTCCACGTCCTTTCTAGAGGAGAGCAACAAAAGTGATAAAAGGTTTAGAAAACTTGACCTATGTGGAAAGGTTGAAAAAACTGGGCAAGTTTTGTCTTGAGAAAAGATGACAAAGGGGTGGTCTGATAACACTCTTCCAATCAATATTTGAAGGGCTGTTATCAAGAGGATGGTGATCAATTGTTCTCCATGTCCACTGAAGGTAGGACAAAAAGCAGTGGGCTCAATCTGCAACAATGGAGATTTAGGTTAGATATTAGGGAAAACTTCCTAACTATAAGGGTAGTTAAGTTCTGGAATAGGCTTCCAAGGGAGGTCGTGGAGTCCCCATCATTGGAACACTTTGAAAAGAAGTTGGACAATCACCTGTCAGGAATGGTCTAGGTTTACTTTGTTCTGCCACAGCACAGAACAGAAACCCATAAGCAACATATAACCATTAGAACTGATCACTATTTACTGCAATATGCCAATGTAGATGATGGCCGTTATAGTTCCTGTCTATCTTTAGTTGATTACAACTGTATCTTTTATCAGGATCCTATTGGGATGGAGCTGGGTTTCCTGTCCCATTCACATTCTTGTAGCATTATTGGTATTGATAACATGATACTGGTGCACAGTCAAGAACTTGACAAAACCAGACATTTTGCTTCTGAAGCATGAGAAGGAAGGAACAGTGAAATAAAACACTTGGTAAATGTCATACATTTCATTTCAAATCCTCTAAGGTGTTATAACATACTGAGAAGAGTGAGGAAATAAAAATTATGAATAGACATATATCAATTGTCAGTGCCATTGTAAAAGAAAGACGTAGACCTAACTAATTTTGAAAATGCAGTGGCCGTATATGCAGCATCTGTTCTCAAAAGAGCTCTAGCACACTTTCTGCCTGTACTACTCATTTTTGCACCCCATGGAAGATATCTGTTTCATGTCCAGCCATGCTGTCTTTAGTTTTCTAAAGTCCATTTAAAGCATCTACACTTACTGTGCTTGTGAAAGCAGGTGGCTGCAAGCACAGTGAACTTTAAATTGTCACAGCCAGTCAGTCAGGAGTGAATAAAAATGTCTTTTTAAGGTTTAATACATTTGTTAACAGGGCTGGATTTTAGTAATGATTTGGGGAGAATTTACTTAGTCAATTCAATCATCGGTCAGAGTGAAGTGTCATTCTGAAACTGCAATGATTTTCAGAAATGTCGCTCGGGTTATTTAAGAAAGGACTCTGGGGAGTTCAGAGAAGGACGAAGGAATTTCCTATAAATCCAGCATAAGGAGGTCCCTCTGCACAACATGTTATTGTCCCCTTAGCATTGTCCAGATCAACACACATGAAACCTCTTACAGTGCTTGAATATGATATGGAATGCACCCTGTTTCTTTTATCATCAAAGGCTGTAACACAAACAAAGTCAGCAAAGCAGCTGGAGCCATTTAATCAAATCTACGTCTCATCTAACCTTTGCCAGAGGTGCCACATAAATGGAGTTGAATTGTGAAGAAAAAAGAGAGTACAAAATCCTATTTAACCAATTTCTTTTTGAAGTCTGCAGAAATGTTATTATTTTTACCACAACACTGATGACACTGGCTACAAGGCATGAATGTTAACGTTTCCAAGTTTCTTCCTGAGGACGAGATTACTATGCATTGTGTCAGAAAGCAACAATTTCACTGGAGCTGATACAGCACCATCTTTACTCATTCTAATACTGAGTCTATTTAATTTAATGCAAATGCCTAAAATCTGAATCATCTGATTGAAAACAAAACCATTTGAACTGTTTTCTCATGTAATACAAATTCCATAATATGGCTATTTAACTCTTTCAATCAGATACAACATACAGCTAAAGTTAGAATTTCTCTTATTAGAATCTGAATTATGTGCTGTAAAGTCCCGCATAGTGAACAGATCAGATTATTACAATTTTCATTCCCTCCACATTTGTCTAGCTGGCTACAGTAAAATCAAAGTGAGCTGTGGCTTGGTGTATGGTGTGGCAACACTGCATTTACTTTGAGGAGAACAGACATGCTCATGAGACAGAGAAGTGACAAAGGAGGAAAGAAAAGGCACAACAGTCCAGCCTGGCTCCTCCAAGATTACACCTGTTACTTCCATGGGAAAATCTGCAGGGCATGAACTGGGTTTCTCAGCCACTTAAAAATCCACCAATGAACCCCCTTGGCAGACATCATTGTCGCATCCAGGGATAGTTGAAGAAGAGACAACAAAATATTTATATTAATGCTCTCTTTACATATTCTCCATTGAATTAGTTGCTCTTATCATAATGCCAATATTTTTTTCTTAACCAGATAATTACCAAAAAGTTACACAGAGCTCAGCTTTTATTTTAAGTGTTTCATCTTGAATCTCTTACCTCCATAACAATTTGAAAATCACCTCTTAGCAAAGTTGATGTCATGGCATAATTCCCCAATCTGAACCTTAGAGTCCAAAAGATGGGGTACCAGCATGAATTCCTCTAAGCTTAATTACCAGCTTAGATCTGATAGGCTGCCACCACCCAAAAGTATAGTGTTTTGGGGCACTCTGGTCCCCCCAAAAACCTTCCCTGGGGACCCAAGACCCAATTCCTTGAGTCTCACAACAAAGGGGAAAAACCATTTCCCTTCCCCTTCCTTTCTTCCTCCCAGCTTCTTTCCCGCCCTGGGTACATAGAAGATCACGTGATTCAAAACTCTTGAATCACCACACAGAGAGGAATTGTACCTCCCCCTCCTCTTTCTCTTCACCCAGAGGCAATAACAGATTCAAGCTCCGTGAATCTAAAAACAAAGAGAAATTCACCTTTCCCCCTCCTCCTCTCTTTTCCTCTCCACCAATTCCACTGGTGAGGTATAGACTCAGTTCCTTGAGCTTTAACAAGGGAAAAAATCACTTATGTCCTTTAAAAAGAAAACTTTTAATAAAAGAATAAAAGTCAAAATGATCTCTGTAAATCAAAGATGATATTACAGGCGTCTTTCAGCTGATAGACACTAGACAGAAAACCTCCCGCTGCCCCCGAGCACCAAATGCAATTTTAAAATACTCCAGCAAAACTACAACATTTGCAAATAAAGAAAAACAATCCAAAAGATAAAACACCTTATCCTGATACTTATTACAAATAGACAAAAGAGGGTTTTTCAAAAGATGAGAAATTGCTTTCATGTTCTGGTCCTCTCAGAACCCAGAAGAGAACACGGACGAAGAACAAAGAACACAAGCAAGGCTCCCTTGACCACCCAGATTTGAAAGTATCTTGTCTCCTGATTGGTCCTCTGGTCAGGTGTTCCAGGTTCACTGTTTGTTAACCCCTAACAGGTAAAAGAGACATTAACCCTTAACTATCTGTTTATGACAGTTGCATTAATAAGTTTTTCAGCTGAGTAGAATTTCATGGTTTGAGCAGGTATTCAATAGTGGATTAAATCCAGTTACATTACTCACTTGGGTGGGTGGGAAGCCTGATTAAGGTTCATTGTGAAAAATGTTTGAATTATTGATACATTGGCCTGACTTGCTGGAGCTGAAGTATGACACCGAGTATTTGGAAGCAGGAGTCCCTGAAAAGCTCAGGAATTTATGATGTGGCTGAGTATTCTTTGAAGGATGTAAGGCTAGAAATGAGAGGAAAAGGAAGCGATAGTGAATTAGGCTGCTGTTGGTGCTGTTAATCTATCAAAGTTGTCCAATCAGGATCATTCCTAGGTCACCACAGGTGAAACATTTTTAGCATGGAGATTGACTGGACACTATCCCATCTATTGGCATTTATTATAAGGATACAGAGTTCAACTGATGTGTCAAATATTTGTAGGCTATTCTATGAGCATCCTTTGGCTGTTTCTAAACTGTCCCTCTGGCAGTGTTTTGAAAGTGGAGCGGGCAGGATGAGGAGAGGAATAAAGGGAGTAGTGAAGAAGTGAGGGGTGAAGAAGGTAGGTAAGGGAAGGGGAAATTGGAAAGAAAAGTAGAAAAGGGAATCAGCAGAGAGAGGAGGGAAAGGGTGAGAAAACCTGTGGAATATGAACAGTGAATGGGAGTAACTGTAAAATAGGTTGTGAACAGAAGAAAAAGGAGATAAGTCTGAAGAGTGGAAAGAGATGATCAATGAGAAAAGAGAGGAAAATATAGTAGCTCTGGCAATAAGGAAATTCATCAGGCTTTTTTGTGTCTTAAAATCAGAATTTGTAGCACATGTGAAAAGGAGGGAAAAAAGGATGCTCTTTCTTCTAGACTGGTGAGGGGCTTATTCACTTGGATCTAGTAACTCAGCAAAAGGCTCAGCCAGTCTCATTTTAGGGGAAGGATAGCCCCAAAATCTCTTAAACTGCAATCACAGGATAACAATAAATAGTTATGTATTCAACGAGGTTTGCCCAAGAAAATCCTATATTAATTGAACGTATTGTGCTCCTACCAAAGAAGGGAGCTCTTTGATGATTGCCACTTGTGAACCACTGATGTAGACAGTGCTCCTGATAGAGCTATCAGAATGGTTGTGGAAAAGCTCACTCTTCCCCAGAAGGCACATGGCTGATCCCAGACAGTGTAATATATCACCCATGATTAAAGTGTTTGTCATTATTTTTTCTTTAATATTGCACCACATTATGGTAGATGACATTAACTGTGACAGGTGTAAAGTCAAACAATGATAAAAAGTGTGCTGTCAAACACCAGTTTATTATAGAGGCAAAGAAAACAAAAATAGATTGAACACTCAGTACAGTGATCTAAAGTATGCTCTTCTTAATACCTTTTTATGTAGCATAAAAATATTCTTGAGGAGGAAATGTGGAGACAGATGTTTAAACCTTGATTGCTGTATATCTAATTAACTAATCATATCTTGCTTTTTAATCATTTGAAACTTGGATCTGAGAACATGAAAGGAATACATAGAATGGATATTTTAACTTGGAAGCCTTTTAACGAATACATGGTAATTCTATTACTTATTATAATTTTTCTTTTGCATTTTAAAATGAAAAAAGTTGTAAGGACACAGTTTCAAAACTGGGCACGGTGGTTGTCCTGCAAGAACTCTGCATGCTTCTGTTTCATCAGCAAAATTCTGTATTGGGGCTTGATCCAATGACCACTGAAGTCAGTGGAAGAAGTTAGGAACCTAAATACTTTTGTGGATCTGGACCAAATATGGCTTGCCCTAGGTCATACAGGAAGTCTGTGGCAGATCACGGAATGTGTCTCCAAAGTCACAGCCTACCACCTTAAACACTGAGTTATTCAGTCCTGTATACACTGATATTCCTGGTGACATTACGCTACTCTACCTTACCACATACATTCATTGCCAAATTTAACCATGTACAAAAGACTCCAATTGTCTGGGGAACCAAATGTTGTAGTACAACAAAAAAGAAGCTTGCATAAGCATATAGAGCAATAATACACTAATAATCAGATCTAATTCTGAGCCAAGATAGGTCATTGCCACAGACCTGTTGGCCTGTAACTAATCTTCATATTCATTTCAGTCCTGTTAAAGGATCTGACATGTTTAGTAAAGGTTAATGCAACCACACTAGACACATACAGGGGAGTCGCATCTTACGCGGGGGTTAGGTTCTGAAGTTAGCACATAAGCTGCAAATCGCGTATAGTCAAATGCTCATTACATGGAATGGCGGGCAGAATCGCCCTCACTACAGGTTCAGTATTTAAATTGTCATTTTTCTTTCTTTTTTTTTCTTTTTCTTTTTTTTTGCTGAGTGCATAGTTAAAATTGCGTAAATTAAATGCGTCCATGATGCGACTCCACTGTACTGTAATGTGAATTAAAGTAGGATTTGTTCATTACAAGTGAGTTACAAAACTCCTTGATCCTTCTCCTCTCACCTTTAACTTTACTTCCTTTTCCTGAAAAGATAGAAATTAAAAGAAAAACCCTCCCCAATTTTACATTCATTGACTCTCACCAGCTCCATCTGAGCTGTCAGACTCAGCTCCACATAAATACCAACATCTTTCATTACCAGCTGGGTGAGATGCTCATTTGGATTGTGGAGTAAAACCATTTATTTTTCTTCTGTTGGCTCACATTTTGAGTCTAATTTCTGGATGTAAGAAAAATGAGTCTGCTTGTCTCTTGTGGACAATAGCCCACATGAATTATTCAGCTAAACTGGCAGACGTTTGGCAGGAGAGGCTAGGTCCCAGCCAGCAGACAGGCTGATTTATTTTATAGGTGCATTCAGGACACCTGTAGGGTAATGATATTAAGTGTACTGAGAGAGCTCACCCCTCCCCATATACAGAGGTAGAATACAGATAAATAGGGAGATGCAGTTTCCAGTATTCTGAGTTCTTTAACCTTCATAAAATGTAAAGCTAGATAGTTCATTGGATGTCTTCTCCTCTGTGTGGTAAATGATCACTTCTCATTTATGGCACTAATACTATAAAGATGTGCAACTCCTGTAGGGGTGAAGTCTATTTTAAAACATTCAGGTGGAGTTAGAGGTATAGTTCATCCAGTAGTTGTGACAAAAGATACCACTAAAAAACGGGTATGGTTAAAAAAAAGAAACCAGTAGTATTCCTAGATCTTTTAAAAATTGATCTTTTATTAATACCTTCTGCTATCCTTACCCTTTTTTCTTTCTTTATCCTTTGCTCTTAAACTGTGAGCTATTGAGAATAGATTATAGCCTGTAATAGGCCTTGATCAACTCATTGCCATAAACTCCACAGTTTAGAAGAGATGCAAAGGAGTAAAGAAAATACAGAAATATCATAAGACTTCCAGATAAATAATTGTAGGTATAATAACATTTGTCAAGAAATCCACAGACTCAGGGGAATTTCAGTATTTTTAAGTAATCACTTATTTTTCATAGTCTAAGATGAATATGTATTATTAGCCAGGTTCCCAATGGCCTAACCCCAATCCCATAAGCATTGATAAATAAGAATCTGAAGAGAAATAAACCTGTTCTATAGGGTCCAAACCTGCAAACCTTTACTCATAAGGACAGGCTTTGGGACTCCTTGCTACTCGGGTGAGTAAGGATTTGCAGGATCAGGATGCCATTAAGCAGGCTGGAGTGGGTTTCTTAAGTGTCTATTAGAATCATTTCCATTGTTTCCATACAATTATGTTGGCTAAAAGTATTACAGAATTTAACAAACTTCTGGGACTAGACAAATACCACAGAGATAAATGGTGACGTTCCTTGATTTATGTATTTGATGAGTGTTATTCAGCCAGCACTACTAACTCAATTAAACTAGTCTAGCACATTTTCCTTTCTCATTTAGTGTCCCCATATGATGGCCAACCCATTGCATGTATTATATTCACCTGCTTCGCAAAACTGTGCTTGGGAAGTACTGTCACCTTGCTGTAGCTAAGCAGTGTTAGCAGAGGAACTAGAGTCATCCCTACAATAGAATTCTGTAGGAGGGTTAAAAACCTATAGAAATGATATTCTCTGCTAAACGCCATAAGGTTTTTTAATGATTTCTATAGAACCATATTAAATTGCTATTGAACCCTGTTGGTTTCATCCTTATTTCTATCAATAGAATTTTTCTGTAACAGCTGACACTTCAGCTAATGGAGAATTTCCAATTGTTGTAGTACTCTACGGGTTGTGAGTGTCTTTGTGTCTCAAACACTAAAAAGCAACCTATCTAACACATACTGGAGCAGGTTTGATATTCTATCCAGTAGCATGCAGTCATGCACATGTAATACTAATGTATTACAGCCTGGAGGATCTCAGTTTTACTCCTAATACTAATTGATACTGAAGATTTGACTTTTCCAACAAGAGAAGCATGATCTAGTGGACAGAATATACTGGGAGCTGATTATAAAGCATCTTCCTCTCTGATTTCTTTTTTTCTCATCATGCAGAGGTTTTCTTTTCTTTATCTCTCCCTCCCTCCTGTTCTCCCTCCCCAACCTTGCAATCCAATCTGCATAGGGAGACACTTGCACCCAAACCATTAAGACTTAAACAGGATGCTATACAGGGATCCAGTCACACTGATCCAATTGCGAGCTCAGGACTTTTTGTTTGTTTTCTGTTTTACAAAACAATAAACACTTTTCAAAATTTCAGATCAAAACCAAAAAGACAAACCAGGAATGAAGTGTAAAATGGAAATTGGCAAATGTGACACAGAGGCCCATTGGTATCAGTTGGCAAAGGTTTCACTGCTCTGTGTCAGCAACTCCTAACAGGACTGACAAACTCACTACAGCGAACACACCACTTTCATGGTATTTATCCATAAATAGTACCTGGTGAGGGCTTAACTGAAAGCTGCAGTCATGGTGGTCAATAATATCATTGTGAAATGTATGAACAGGTGAAATTTAATGAGTTATGTGTACTTATCAATAACGTTTTAAACTGTGTAACCAGGCAGGATTGACAGATAGATTTTCTGCCAGACAATGCATATCTATTCACCTGTCCCTGTCTCTGATGTAAATTACACATTGTGAGCCAAACATAATAGGAGCTGCATGTGCATTCCAGATCAACCTGGGAAGATACCTGGATTCTAAACCTATCCTCTCTGTGGGGTGCAAAGACCATAAACTTTGGAGTATAAAAGGGAGACAAAAGGACCTCTGTTTTTTCCTGCATTTGAGGAAGTCAGCAATTATATTAATGAAAATGGGATCTCAAACTGCCCTGATTAGAAATGCTGCAGTGAAGTGAGAAACCCCTTTGGACAAGGATTTTAGCCTATTACAGTGTGAACTCTAAGGAGCATGTTATACCTTTTGTTTTTTATGTAACCATTTCTGTTTCCATTATTCTTTCTCAAAATCTCTTAAATCTTTATCTTTGATAATAAATGAATGATTGTTTCGCTATCAGTAAGTTATCTGCACACTGGCCCAAACACAGTATTGTGCCTAAAACTATACACAGTGGTTTGAATATGTTAAGTTCAACCCCATATGAGAGTCTGATATTATTTGAATTATGTGTTTTTTGTTATCACTACAGACCATAATTTATTTTCTCTTTCAGTCATTTATTTACTAAATCCAGTGACTTACCTTTAGTTAATTGCCACCAATGTTGAGTTATTTTGTGGAAAACTATACCTTCCTCTTCCTCTGCAATAATATAATACAGAATTGAGGATGGTTTTCGGTGGCTTTTTTTCCCTTCCTGCACACTAAAATCTGATTCTGGGGGGAAAAAAAGCCAGACTCTTTTTCATTTTGTTTCTTCTTTTATGGCATTGCTGTAAAGAAATCAGGTATTATGATCAGGGTGGTCATACAAGAAGATTAAAGTATTTTGATTCTTGATATGTCTTCTGGGCTTACCAAGACCTCTAAACTTCATTGTTGCCTATCCTTCAGCTTGAATAGAAACCCCCTTAAGTTATCTGTTCATTCTTAACTTCCTAGGTAAACAAAAAGAAAATGCCAAGTAAGGATGTGGTGAGTAGAAAGCTTAGGCTTCACTCAAGGGCCTTACATGAATACAAAGAACCAAACTTAAAGGGAATTCTGAGATAAATGCTGGCACTGTGTGGAGGTTCATGGTCAGCTTACCTTCATCACAGATCAATGCTTTAAAGGGAGACATGTTGCATTTAGGGAAAATGTGTACATCACTAGAGCTCAAGGATACTAGTAAGCAGTTGTATGGTATGTGCTAGTGGTACAGCACAAGTGAGCTTTAATGCTTCCTTGTCATAAAAGAATGTGGTACTCTCTAGAGACTTTGTTAAACTGAACAAACCTTCACATACATCAACATGGTTCATACATATTTCTGTGCTTTTCAGGCTTTTCAGGAAAAATATGTTGATAAATAAATACTCAACTTCCCAAGGTTGGTCAGTATCTTATTATAAAGTTATTTTAGATATTTTCCCGTAACTTGGTTTATTCTTTCTTTCATTGACCCTTTTTGCTGTGAAAGAGTGTAAACTCATAGGGGCAGGGACTGTCTGAGATGCCTGTCACACTTTTGGATGCCTGATAAATAGTTGTAACCTAACTGCTATTACGGATCAGGTCTCACTCTGCTGAGCTTTGTGAGATCTGACAGGATCACAGCACAGGGTGAAATGGCTAGAGGCTATTACTGTTCTATCGCTTAGGGACAGCTGGACATGTAATTTTTTTTTTATTTGCCAAATGAATATCTGTAATTGCAAAACTGATATACTTACGTAATCTCAAAATATCAGACCACTTTAAGAACTTTTCTAGATTAAGCCGATCTTAAAAGACACAAGGTGACTTACAATTAAAATAATCCACTTTCATCAATGGAAAAGGAAACAAAAGGAGGTAGCGTGGTACATGTTCACTGGATGACAGACCACTACTGCCACCATTCCCTTTAGAGGTACCCTTAAAAGAACAGGGAGATGGGAAATGCCAAAAAGCAGATGGCTGGTTGTTATGAACAAAGACTCTAGAGAGGTCGACCATACTGCAGATGACTTCCAACACCTGCTAAACAACCTGAGACCTATCAGACAGGTACATGCTGTGTGTGTGCCCAGAGAAAGGACAGAGTGCGAAGTTCAGTTATTCATAAAATATTGAGTTATAGATAAACTGTATAAGCTCAGGTATATACATTTTCCTGATATATAAGTTAAAGCAGACTGAGCATGGGCAGATTGTTCCTGTGCAGGGCAGTGGGGAGGAGGAAGAATGTAAGAAGCCCTCCCCTCCTTTTGTGCTCCTTCAAGATGTGGGTACTATCCTTGATTTTGCCCCTTTGAACCACACTCTTCAAAGAGGGTGAGAAGGGGCAAGGCCATAGTTTCTGATCTACAGCTAGCCAGCTGAGCAGTGTGTCACACTCACCCAATAGGTGTCACAATTTGGCCATACCAGGGCTGTCAAGAGCGGGTTTGGGCCCTGGTGAAAAAAAATTTCCGGGCCCACCAGCAAGGGCAGACCAGCTAAACAAGACTGATGAAGCCAGGCCCCGGGCCCCCTTCCAGACCGCTGGGCCCCAGTAATTTGTACCAGCTTTCCCCCCCTCTCATCGGCCCTGGGCCACACTCACTCAGCTCTTCATTACCCCAGCACAATAATTTGATGGACACAATGTGGCCCATAGAAGATTGCCCAGAATTTTCCAAAGTTACTTGCAACTTCAGGTGCCCAACTAGAAGCGTTGGTCACCTGAGCCTGATTTTCAGAAACTGTTGAAAAATTGCTGAAAAAACACTCTAAAAATTGGGACCCTTTACGGTGACTCATATTGGGTACCCAGAATCACTAGTTGAAAATGTTGGCTATTATTTTTTAGCAAGATTCAAGTCCTAAACATTATTTTGTTTTATTTATTATTTGTTTTGTGGTAGCCCCTAGGAGCCCAAGTCATGGATGAGGGCCCCATTGTGGAAGACACTGTACAATCAGGGAACAAAACAATGGTCCCTGCAATAGCTTTTATGCATTGTGAACTTTTTTTTCCCCTATATGATGGGCATAAACCAGAAAACATTCCTATGGTGACTCTTGTTATATAAATCTCTCTGCTAAGAGAAAAACAAAGGCTCAGTTCTACTGGCATACAATAGATCTAATAAGAGGAAGCAGAAAAATGTATCATATGAAGTACAGTATTTCACTTCTAAATGAGCAGTGCTGCATTGCAGGCTATTGTTTTTTCTTCACAACGTTTCACATCAGTTACTTGTTGCTTATGTATGCCACAGTAGGTATGCATGACTGTTACAAAACAGGTGATGGCAAAGGACCTGATACTGTGATACTGTGCACAGTAGCTCTGGAATGTCCCTTGTGTTGCAAGATGTCCCTCATTTTAGTCCCAATGTCACCTAGAAATGTGCTGTCCCTTCACTTTTGTTCCTGAAAATGGTGTTAATCCCAAACACAGAATTGTTAAACTGAGAAAGAACAAAAAAACTTCAGGACCAGACTTCAAAGAGAAACTGCTGAGCTTCAGTTCATCTGCAAATTTGACACCATCAGCTCTGGACTAAACAAAGACTGTGAATGGCTTGCCAAATACAGAACCAGTTTCTCCTCCCTTGGTTTTCACACCTCTACTGCTAGAACAGGGCCTCACCCTCCCTGATTGAACTAACCTCGTTATCTCTAGCTTACTTGCTAGCATATATATACCTGCCCCTGGAAATTTCCACTACCTGCGTCTGACGAAGTGGGTATTCACCCACGAAAGCTCACGCTCCAAAACGTCTGTTAGTCTATAAGGTGCCACAGGATTCTCTGCTGCTTTTTGAGAACGAGCTGTTTACACTAAAGGAAAGGATCCCTGTCATTTTAAGTTTCCTCCATGATTAACTTTTCAGTGTCCTTATTTTGGGTCTTTGTCAGATATGTCCCCTAATTGGCACCTTGTATGTTGAGCTTCTTCAGCCCTCTCTGATTTCAATTGTAGTCATGGGTGCTCAGCACTTCTGAAAATCAGAACCAAAATCCTTGCCTGTATGGCAACTTATACATGTTTTTGGGTCATAACTTGAAGGCAATTAATAAATAAACCATTTCATGTGACTGTGCACCTAACCTAGCAGGGTCAGGGCCTTAGACTCCAAATCTGAAAAGACATGTGCAACTTTACTCATGCTAACAGGATTGGGTCCTAAAATAAGACAAACAGCAGGAGATAACACAAAGAGGATGGGAGGGGAAGGATGACAGACAGATATTTTGTGGGTCACAAAAGCTGATGTTGGATCCATTAAGCAAATGCGTACTACTGGCTGATAACTATCCATATGTATTGGCACATCGCAGCATAGAAATCTGTATAGCAGATAACAAAATTTTAACAGGAAATGTTTGTAAAATGACTCTTGATTCCAGAGCACCAACTGAATATTTACTAGCAAAAACACAATTTGTTCCAGCTTATACTGGTAAAATGTTTTTGCCGTTCAGAGTCCCTAGTTTAAATCCTTTATTTTCTTTCTGATCTTTGAGACAAATAAGCTTTCAGAACAGAGATATCCACAGCCCTGTGGGGAAAAAAATAAGTTTCTATTTAAAGAGACACTGACATGCACCAGATCTGACCCAATCTTGTTTTCTTTTCTTAATTCCTTTTGTATTATTATTTCAAAACAAATGAGTTCTTGTTCTCTCTTATTAAATAGATGAAGAACAACTTGAAAGTAACAACCTTTCAAGTTGGTGTATATGATAGAAGAGGGAGGGGGGAGAAATGATTTAGTTTTTAAGCTTTGAAGAGCGTATTTCAAATAAAAGAAAATGTATTTCCAGAATCATTGAGAATATCCTAGCAATGTCCCTTTAAAACATAAGCTATTTGAAAGTTAGAATTTGTATTTTTTTAAAAAATGTTCTCCATAAAAGAAAAATATAAACTGTCTTTGTTGACAGATCAAGAAGCAGTGGTGTCAAGTTGCAGTGGGGGAGGTCTAGGTTGGATATTAGGAAACACTGTTTCACTAGGAGGGTGGTGAAGTACAGGAATGGGTTACCCAGGGAGGTGGTGGAATCTCCATCTTTAGAAGTTTTTAAGGCCCAGCTTGACAAAGCCTTGGCTGAGATGATTTAGTTGGTGTTGGTACTGATTTGAGAAGGGGATTGGACTAGATGACCTCCTGATATCTCTTCTAACCCTAATATTCTTTGATTCTGTGATTCTATAATGCAACTGCAGCAAATAAACATAAAATACCGATGAGGCACACAGAGACAAGTTTACTACTACTGTTTTGTATCAAACCACTTCAGATATGTGAACAAGTACTTATGGAGTTTTTCAGTTATTATTTATTCTCAGTCAGTCCTGTAACCACATGAAAAGGTTCATTTATCAGTTGCCTTCAGGTTATGATCCAAAAGCATGCATAGTTTCCTAGAAATGTTATTTATAAGATTTTGGTATATTTCTGACTGAGAATTCAGAAGAGCCAGTGATTTGTGAGGGACCTAATATAATGTTTTCCAAATAGCTTGGGCTGTGTGAGTTTCTTTTTGCACTGGGTTTCTTCAGTATAGCCTATATCTTGTTTCTCTCCTCTCCTCAAAACTCTTTTCTTTACCTCTTTGATTTCTCAATTATATTCCTAAGATTTTGCTAAAGCTTGGCTGGTGATTTTTCATTTAATGCTCTTTAAGATGTTTCTTTAGCTGACCTTTCCTATACATATTTTTGAGCCATATGTTTATTTGGCTTGTCAACTACAGAATGCAGATGATAACAGCAATTTAGTATGAAATTCACTACAAGTCCCGAAGTGAAATGAAACTTCTATGTCACTCTATATCTTTATACATTATACGTATTGTGCTGGTGCCTATGAACTCCAGTCTTGAGCCTTGTGCTAGGCACTGTGCAAGCACATAGGAAAAAGATAGTCCATGCCCCCAAAGAGCTTTGAAGTGCAAACACTGTGGTGATAGAAAACAACAGCTGTTACATGTCAGCTAGAGTGCGCAATAGTTATATTAACTTTGTCTACATGGCTCGAGTGTAGGTAGGGTGGGGCAGGAGTCAACAACACTTTTTCCTCACTCCACCCATTTGAGATGCAAGGAGATGTCAATGCTGTGTACTGATGTTCAGAATAAATTATAATGGGGGTTCCTCAGGCATAGGTCTTCCTCAGTAGGATTTTATTACACTCATAGTTCTGTGCTTTATTCTTCCTTGATGGGGAAGAAAATAAATGGTGGTATTTGTGACAGGTCCCCTACCCCCCAGCCCCCGGATGCAACCTGGAACTGGGCTACCACTGAACCCTCTGACTCACCAGCCTTGGCTCCCTCTCACTCTGTGTTGCTGTGACAAGCTGCAGACCACTCCCAATCCTGCACTCCCACCAGCATTCACACAGGCAGGGACACAACCAGGTACAGCTACATGAAGGCTTCTTCTCAGCCACTCATGAACTAACAATAGAATGGCTCCAGCCAAAATACCCCCAGCTCACCAGCCTAGGACCCTGGAGCTGTACCATCCTGCCCTCATCAAAAGCCTGACCAGTAAAGGAGTTATTATTCAGTCCACCACTTCTACAAAGGAATGTGGACGTGCACCAACCCTTGTTCCTGAACTGAGATTTTTCCCCAAGCACTTCACTCAAACCACACAGTTTTAGGTAAAATATATAACAGATTTCTTAACTACAGAAAGATAGATTTTAAGTGATTATAAGTGATAGCAAACAGATCAAAGTAGATTACCTAACAAATAAATAAAAACACAATGTAAGCCTAATATATTAGATAGGATTTGAATTAAGCAGTGTTTCACCCTTTTAGATAGTAAACAGTCCACCAAAGTTTCATGCACAAGCAGGCTTCCTTCTTTCCTGCCTGGGATCAGCAGTTGCCCTCTTTCCATGTTTTTTTCCTCAGATGTTTCCAGGTGTTCTCTTGTGTGGGGAGTGAGGCTAACTGGGGATGTCACATCCCCCTTTTATAGCTTCTTCCATATGGTGGTAACCCCTTTCTTTCAAGCCAAGTTCCCTGCCCAGTTTGTGGAAAAATACAGGTACCAAAATGGAGTTCCATATCATGTGATATAGTCACATGCCTTTCCCTGCTTCGATGAGTCATGGCAGCCATTATCCATAGGCTGATGAAATGTCCCCAGGACAGTTCATCAGGTGAAGATAAGCTTTCCCCATGGTCCATTTTTCATTCTTGATGGACCATTCAACTTGAATAGTCCATTCACAGTGTGCTGGCAGACGGTATGTAAAGCTTTGTGGGTGTTACCTCGCCTATGTCTACACTATGCACCTTTTAGACACATAGCTGTGCTGCTAAAAGATACGCAGTGTAAGAACTGTTTGTCGGCAGGAAAGCTCTTCTGCCGACAAACCGCTGTTCACACCGGCACTTTTTATTGGCAAAACTTTTGTCATTTGGGGTGTGTGTGTTTTTCACACCCCTGAATGACAAAAGTTTTGCCAATGAAAGACCAGTGTAGACAAAGCCCTAAGTGTAAGCACATTTGAAATACAAATACATTATCAATACTCATAACTCCATATACAAAATGATTCATTCATACAAATAGGATAACCATATGCAGTGAGCCATAACTTTTCCATAGATACCTCACATGATATATCTTGTACAGGATGCATCATAATCGTATCACTATGGTGAATATGAGGTGCCAGGGTGTTGCTTTGGGGCACAGAGTTACTTCTTAAGCCATTCTGCACCAAAAAATTAAAAATTCTGCGCACAATATTTTAAAATTCTGCAAGTTTTATTTGTCAATAAATAAATGCAGAGACTCCAGCATGGGGAGCACAGGCCACTGGCTGCAAGAAGGTGGAAGATCAATCTGCAGCCCCACCCCCAGGACACGGACTCAGTGGTGAGGCTGCACCTGATACAGCACAAGGCCTAGGACTGTCCCAGAAACACCCTGGGGCTATGTCCCTCTGCACCAGGTGTGGGGCAAGTAAGCTCAACCAAGGGTGGAGGTGCTCAGTGTGGAGGGATCCAGGTGTGGGGTGAGAGGAATCTGTGTGGAACAATCTGGGTACAGGCAGCCCAGTTGGGCGCAGGGGATCTGGATGCACAGAGACTCGTGGGGCCGGGGGTTCCAAGTGCAGGGGCAATGGAACTCTGCAGGGGCTTCCAGGTGAAGGTTGTTGGGGCTCATCATAGGGGTCTGGGTGGGGGGTCTCAGTGGGGGGGTCTAGGTGCAGCTAATTGGCAGACAGTGGAATGGGTGTCTGAATGTCATGGCTCAGGGTAGTGTGAGGGTGGGGCATCAGAGTGGGGGCTTGAGTGCAGAGAGCTCAGTGGGGGGTGGTCTGGGTACAAGGGTGGAGGTTTGGAGGTAGCGGGTTGGTACAGGGGGAGCTCCAGATGCAGAGATTAAGGTTCAGTGGCATGGGGTTTGGGTATGGAGGTCTAGGGGGTTCTGGATATATTGGGTGAGGCTTGGCAGGGATGTCTGTGTATGGGAGGTCCGGATGCACAGGGTTTGGGTGGATGGTGGAGCAGCACCCCATACAGTGACCCCTCCCCCCACAGATGAGGAGTGATGGGGGCAGGAAGCAGGGGAGGATACTGAGCTTCCTGCATCTGGGGGAGTTTCTGGGAGTTGGTCTAACACAGCCCCAGCCACTCCTTGCAGGGGAAAAGGAAGTTCTATCCTCTCCTGCTTCCAACCCAACTGGAACTAGCAGCTGATTGCAGCTCAGAGTAGGAGCCACTGACTGGGGTGTCCCCAGCCCTGCAGTGATTTACCTCTCTGCCGGCTGCCCTGGGTGCCTGAAATGCTGTACCTGCATTGCTAGGGAGTGGTGTGTGACTGTTTTTGCAGTTTCCCTTTGCTTCCCTGTCAGAAAGTCATTTTTTTCTGTGGGGAAGCAAAGAAATCTGAAGTGGATATTAATTCTGCGCACGCACGGTGGCGCAGAATTCCCTCAGGAGTACAGAGTGTCACAGTACTTTCCCACATACCATTCACTTTGAGTGCCAAAATCATTTGCCACTTACAATAGACTGTGAAGATCTGTGATTGTACCTCTCCTATCTTCTGTGCTCTGACCAGTGAGAAGTTATTTAAATATTAATATTGTCATCATGGAGTGCCTAAGTTAGTGCCTGAGGGCTTTTCTACACTTGAAATGCTACAGCTATGCCACTGGAGCATTGCCATGTAGACACTCAGTATAACAATGAGAGGGATTCTCCTGTCAGTGTAGTTAATCCACTTCTCTGAGAGTTGGTAGCTAGGTCAACAGTTCAGTTGACCTAGCGCAGTCTACACCAGGGGTTAGGTCGGCTTAACTGTGTTGCTCCAGGGTGTGGATTTTTCACATCCCAGAACGACATAGCTGGGTTGACTGTAACTTCTGAGCGTAGACTTGGCCTAAGTGAGATGAATGGGGGAATTCACAAGTTTCAGAGCTATTGTTTCATGTTTTCTGCAGACTCAGGGTTTGTCTTCGTGGGAACATGAAGAAAAATTAATCTGAATTAACTAAAGATGTGAATTTGAAGTGAATTAGTTAAACCACATTAAATTCCTGTGTGGACATTGTTTTTCAGAATTATAGTGGCCTTACTGCAGTTTAGTTTTTTCACTTTGGAAACGAATTGAATTAAACTAAACTGAACTAAGGGCACATCTACACTTAAAACGCTGTATCAGCGCAGATGCACCACTGTGGCAATTAAGTGAAGATGCTTCTACACTGACAGGAGAGCTTCTTCCCCACCATGCAGTGTTATGTGGACAGGAGAGCTTTTCCTGTCATCAAATTCACCTCTTTATCCAGCCTCCAAGAGGTGGTGGCCATGTCAACAGGAGAAGGTCTCTCGTTGACATAGTGCTTTCTACATGGGGGACTAGGTTGGTATAACAGTGTTGCTCAGGGGTGCCCTGAGCCAGGCAGTTATACTGGTACAGGTCTGTAGTATAGACTTGGCCTAAGACCATCCACTTTAACCCTGGATGAATGTGTTCACACCAGGGTTTAATGAATTTTAACTAATCCACTTTATATTCATATATTTAGTTAATTTGGATTAATTTTCCTGAATGTCTCGATGTAGACAAGCCCTCAGACAGATGTTGCATCAATTACGCTTGGTTCACACCATAAGGATTAGAGACTTCATTTTTTTTGAATGGAAGCTGAGATTATGGAGCACGTTCAGGCACCTTGGAATAGGTAAAGAATGCTATATCTCAGCACAAATATCCATTCTGTCACATCTCACCTCCCAATTTGAGCCTTGTGTAGTTTTTGATTGAACTGCCAGATCTTCAAAGAGGGGTGTATTTTGACATAAAATAGTTGGAATTGCCCAAATATTAACATTTGTCCTATATTCATTCATTCATTGTTGCAATTTCCTGCCTCTTAGTCTACTAGTATTTTTACCTGAGATTTAGTTTATCAAAAGTATGTGATTATGTAATGCTGTTCTCTTTATGGGGAAATCTTGCTTTATTCATGGGACTGCAGATTGTAATGCAGACAATGAAAGCTGAACATATAATCCATGTTGCAAGATATATCTTATGGCCATACAGTGAAAAATAAGAGATACATTTTTTTGAAATATTTAATGGATTTATAATATAATTTCAGCAATACTTGTAGCACCCATTTTCTTTATGGATCCAATGAATAATAGACTCAGCAATTTTTCTCACTTGTTTAATGCAGTTGTGTTCACGTGTGCTACAATGAAATTCTTTTAGGTGGTTTAGGGATCCAGATGTTGAATCTAGCATTTGGAATGATCAGTATAGATTTATCACATTTATTGAAGGACTTTAACTTCATGGTCCTCCAAGGGTATGTCTATACTACAAAATTAGGTCAATTTAATAGAAGTTGATTTTTTTAGAAATTGATTTGATACAGTTGATTGTGTATATCCCCATTAAGTCATTGGTGTACGTCCACAGTACCGAGGCTAGTGTCGACTTTCAGAGTGTTGCACTGTGGTAGCTATTCCACAGTCCCCGCCACCCACTGGAATTCTGGGTTGAGCTCCCAATGCCTGATGGGGCAAAAACGTTGTCGCGGGTGGTTACGGGTACATGTCGCCAGGCTCCCCTCACTACCTCTGTCATAAATAGATAGGTAAGGTAAGGGTTAAGTTTCTTTTACCTGGAAAGGGTAACCAAACACCTGACCAGAGGACCAATCAGAGAACTGGATTGTTTAAGGTCGGGCGGATTGTATACTCGGTATTTGGTTTTCTGCTGAGTAACAAGGCTTTCTTCCTAACTCCTTTATTCATCAATATGATCCAAAAGTCTGTGGAACAAGGAACCCCAAAGCAAATTCGGTATGAGAGCTTGGGTTGTACAAAATGTGGATGGCTTGTCTGTTGTTGTTTCCGCGCTGTGGAGTTAACAAAGCTTCCTCCTAACGCTCTTATCCCAAGTGTTCCTACACAATCTTGATAACAAAGGAACCCTCAAGCAATTCGGCTTGAGAGCTTTGTTGTATTTACATTGTCTGTGATCTGGTTGACTTGGGTTTAATGCGGGCTATCTTTTAAATAGACTTGTGTCCTTATATTTTCTGAATAAGCAAGAAAGCCTGTTATGTTCTTAATGCATGAGTTATTGTTTATATTTTCTCTTTTATATATAAATCTTTCTTAATGTGTGGAAGTTGCTGTTTCCTAGGAGCAAAGGAAGGACACAAGCCAGGCTGTGGCTATTTCTCATTGCTGTCAGGTGAAAGAGCAGGCTACGGGGAAAGATAATAAAGAATCACCTCTGTATCAGGTACTCTGTCTCCCTCACGGAGGCAGGCACTGGGAAGGCAAAGCCACGTTGGCATTTTGATCATCTCAATTCCTGAGGTAGATAACGTTATCTGCTTGGAAGCCAGAGAAACCGGTATTCGTGAATACTCACCAGGCAAGCCAAAGGCAGCCTGAAGAGGGGAAGGTTCTTCCCTTGCGTTTTGAGCTCCAAGGATTGTGGACATCTGGGTGTCCCAGGAGGTTGGGACCAAAGAGAGACAGGGGATTCAGGCCTACAATTCTATCTGGTGGCGCGAAATATCCAGAGCTGGTAGGAGCTGAGGTTCAGTAACCGCCCAGATTTTGGACATCTAAGTCCAGTCTGGACAGAGGCTATACCCACATGTGTGACAGCAGGTGGATCTAAAAATCCAAAAACCAGTACTACCTTAGTTTTCTTTTTTTTTCCTGCTAGGATTAGCAGGAGAAAAGGGGGTTGTTCAAAGTGCTAGAGTGAAATTTTTTTTTTTTGCTTGCTGTAGCAGCTTGCCTTTTCAGTCATTAAAAGACCATTACAGATCTTTGTTAAACATGGGACTTAATTACCCAGCCAGCAATCGCACACAGTGAATACCAGTTGCTTTTGTTAGGCAATTGAACAATCAAACAGAAGCTACAGAGTCAAGCATTTGCTAGGCAATCAGGAGGCGAGAAGCCAGCAATTCAGACAACAAACACCAGAGGGACTCCAACACAAAACATAACATTGATCAAGAAGCAGAGACATAAAAAGGAAGGAGCCGGCAACAAGCTTACACACGAAAATAAACATAGGAGCAGGTTGACTCAATGAAAGCCGAACAAGCTTTGACCCAGGATGCTAACTCACAAGAAGTAGAACAAAAGCCAATAAGGCAATCACGAAGGAACAACTTCAAGCAGAAGAGGTGGCCTACCGAAAAACACACAAGAAAAGAGGCAATCAACGAAGACAGATAGAACATACGACGAGCGGCTCAGACACAGGGCGTTGGAATTTAAACAGGCAAGCATCCCACCCTTACAGCAATTCCTAACCTCTCGCCGCCAGTTGTTATAATAGCCCTCCGCAGACCTTTGGTGCTGTCCATAATCTGGCGGCTACCTGAACTCCCCAAGCTTCCTACCTTTCTTGGATATTCTCGCTCACGACAGGAATTTGATGGGGCCTGATCCCCCTCCTCTTCTTGGGTGTCCCATCTCCTTAGTGGAACCTCAATTCCAAATCCGGATGCTTAAACCAGGGGAGAAATACCCCTTCCCCTCCTTCCAACGCTTGCTCTTGGTCTAGCTTGAGGTTATCACGAAACTGTTTCTCTTCCAGAGATAAGCTTTTACTCTCATGAGAATTGATGCAAAAATCAACAGCTTGGCTTTGCCTTTCCCGTGCCTTATCTCCGTTGAGGAACAGGTACTGATACATGAGGTGATTCTTTTTACTTTCCCGTTTAGCCTGCTCTTTCCTGAAAGCATTAGGATAATAGCCCATCACCGCGCTGTTCCCTTCCTTTGCCTCCCTGGAAAGCAACTTCCAAGTGTTTAAAAGTAAAAGTTATATATAAAAGAAAGAACAATAATGAAACTAATCTTCTGCATTAAAAATCTAATACAGGCTCTTATGCTTAATAAGACAATATGAGAACAGTCTGATTTTTAAGATAGCGACGATTAAACCAGTCAAACCAATCACAAACATGTATAATTACAATCCCAAAGCCACATGCGAATGCTGGCTAGGTTCCTTGTAGCACATGGTAGTAAACTTGGAGATACATGCATTAGAGATAGACTGTTAACTCAAGCCGAGAAAACAACAAAACACACATCACATCAGTATTCGTACAACCAAGCTCCTATAGCCGAAGGCTTTGGTTGCTTATGTGTCGTCACATTTGTATATAATTTAAATATAAAAGTTATGAGAAACTTGATTATCCAGAGCGAGAAAACAAAAAAGACCCCGAGTATACAAATTCCCGCCCCTGACTTTAAACAATCCAGTTCTCTGATTGGTCCTCTGGTCAGGTGTGTGGTTACCCTTTCCAGGTAAAAGAAACTTAACCCTTACCTTACCTATCTATTTATGACAACCTCCCTCCATGAAAGCAACGGCAAAAAATCATTTCTCATCTTTTTTCCTGGGTTACCCATGTAGACAACATACCAAGGCAAGCATAGAGCCCGCTCAGCTCACTGTCACCGTATATCTCCTGGGTGCTGCTGGCAGATGTGGTACTGCAGTGCTACACAGCAGCATCCCCTAGCCTTGCGTTGCGGATGGCAGACGGTGCAATACGACTGCTAACCATCATCATCGTCCCAGGGGTGCTCCTGGCTGGCCTCAGTGAGGTCGGTCGGGGCACCTGGACAAAAATGGGAATGACTCCAGGTCATTCTCTTCTTTAAGTTTCATCTAATGGAGATTCAGTCCTGCCTGGAATATCATGCTACATGGAGGCTTCTGCCTCAGGCTGCTCTCCCAGTCAGCAACACCGAGTGGTCGCACCTATCCCACCCTATCCCTTGTTCCCATCGCTCATGAAGCCTGGACAGTAGTAAGGAACAGTTCAGCTATAGACTGAGCAAGTGCAAAATGGTGGTAGAATGTGCCTTTGGACATTTAAAAGCTTGCTGGCACAGTTTACTGACTCAGTTAGACCTCAGTTAGACCTAATATTCCCATTGTTATTACTGCTTGCTGTGTGCTCCACAGTATCTGTGAGAGTAAAGGTGAGATGTTTATGGCAGGTGGGAGGTTGAGGCAAATCGCCTGGCCACTGATTACACACAGCCAGACTCCAGGGCGGTTAGAAGAGCACAGCAGGACACGCTGTGCATCAGAGAAGCTTTGAAAACCAGTTTCGTGACTGGCCAGGCTACGGTGTGAAAGTTCTGTTTGTTTCTCTTTGATGAAAACCCGCCTCCTTGGTTCACTCTACTTCCCTGTGAGCCAACCGCCCTCCCCTCCCCACTTTGATCTCCGCTTGCAGAGGCAATAAAGTCATTGTTGTTTCAAATTCATTCATTCTTTATTAATTCGTCACACAAATGTGGGGATAACTGCCAAGGTAGCCCAGGAGGGGTGGGGAAGGAAGGAAGTACAGGGGTGGGGTGGTTGTAGGGGCACCCCCTAGAATGCCATGCAGCTCATCATAGAAACGGCATGTCTGGGGCTCTGACCTGGAGCGGTCGTTTGCCTCTCTGGTTCTTTGGTAGGCTTGCCTGAGCTCCTTAAGTTTCAGGCAGCAATGCTGTGGGTCCCTGTTATAACCTCTGTCCTTCATGCCCTTGGAGATTTTTTCAAATATTTCAGCATTTCATCTTTGGGAATGGAATTCTGCCTGCATGGATTCGTCTCCTCATACAGCAATCAGATCCAGAACCTCCCGTTCAGTCCACGCTGGAGCTCATTCAAAAGTTTGTGGGGCTTTTCCTGTCTACTAGGTCAGTGCATCTGAGTTGAGAGTGCTGTCCAGAGTGGTCACAATAGTCAAATTGTGTCCACACTACCCCAAATTCAACTCAACAGGGTCGATTTCAGTGCTAATCCCCTCATCGGAGGGGAGTACAGAAATCGATTTTAAGAGATTTTTAAATTGACAAAAATGGCTTCATCATGTGGACGAGTGCAGGGTTAAATCAATCTAATGCTGCTAAATTTGACCTAAATTCGTAGTGTAGACCAGGGCTAAGTGAATTGCACTGTTCCATTAATTTGACAGTTTTATCTATGAAATATTTAATCTTGACACTCAATTCTCCATTTTCTGTAAACATTTTTGAGCACAGGAACATAGTATTTGTCCTATCTGATCAGACTATTGCTTCTCTAGTTCACTTTCCTACCTCTGGTAATGCCAGAATGTCTGGTACTCAAAAGGGTGGCACTAACTCAATTGTTCATTGTTATATATGTGAGTGGTGATGTGATCTCTTTCCTTACCTCTATAGTGATCATCCTATGGTCTCTAGCTTCAAATTCAGTTAAATCTTATCTTAACCTATGTAGGTAAAAGTTTCCATTTTTCATAAATTTTTCCAGACTTTATAAAATTTCATGTGCTATGTTTTACTCTGCGCTCCTATGGTATTCAATTTTACAGTTGGCCTTCACACTGTGTGATGAAGAATGCCTTTTCACTTGTTCTGAATGTATATGCTATTAATTGTCCTTATTCCTGTACCATATTAGTAGATACTGTAAAAATAAATAAGCTAAAATGTAAGGATTGATCAGCTTTAACTAGTTTTCACAATCTTAAACACTTCAATCACATCTCCTCTATCTCTTCTCCTTTCTATGAAAATTTATCGTAGTTCATATGTAAAGCCTGCCACACAACTAACCATTTTTGCTTTTGCTTTTAGTATTATGGTTGCTGAGACAGTAGGTTGGACAGGGTACAAAGGCATCCCAATACACATGGGTTTATCTCTGGGCAAAGTGCCTGGAACAAATAACTGGGATTGGTGGGGATACTGAGATTGGATGAGGAGTCTGAGAGATTGGGGCTGGGGGCCAGTGGGAATGGGGGCAGATGGAAAAACTGGAGGCCAGGATGGTGGAGAAAGATCAAATAAGGAGTCAGGAGGGGAACAATTGGGTCGGGGTCTGGTTGGGTAAGGAGACTAGGAGGGGGAGTCCAGAGGACTGAGTTTAGGATTTATGGAAAAGGAGACTAGGACTAGGAAGAGAAAACAGAGGTGTGGGGACTGGCATGGTGAGAAGCCAAGGATTGGGACAAAGAGGAAGGATGAGGAAAAGACAGGACTAGGATAAAGATAATCTGGAGGGAGTGGAGACATACTTGGGGGGGAAATGCGCAGAACAGTTGGTGCCTAATAGAGCATATTCACATCCACAGCCTGGAATGAAACCCAAGATTCCTGACTCTCACCCTTCCTCTGCTGTCAGCAATCAGCAAACAGCTGTGAAATCTACTGTTAGTGCTATCACTTCTTTCATTAGCTCAAGTTGTGGAGGTCTATGTGGTGGAAATAAAGATTCTAACCCTGCTGATGAACTATGTGGGTGTCAGTCAATATGATGTCATATGATGGAATTTCTGGGTTTTTTCAGTGTGCTTTTTTAAAAACTTTGGAAGTTACACATACAAAAACTGAGCTAAAATAACATAATTAAGGTTGCAGTGTCAAGCATCAAGAATTAGAAAATGCTGATATTAATGTTAATTTTTCAGAGCCTTTAATTTCATGATCACTGATTTTTTCCACAGGACCCCTACCTCATTCACGACATAGGGTGGACGGTGTTCTGTGGCTGAATCAGAGTTGTGCAGTAAAGGAGGCTGTTTGAACTAGATTATCTTCCTAGCTCCTTCTGCTTCATTTCTTGCAAAGGTTGGAAGTCAGGTAGTGAAGGAAGCAGGGGATTACAGAAAGAGAAAGGATGGTCTCACAGTTAAGGCAACTGAATGCTGCTCTGGATAACTGAATTCTCTCCCTGCCTCTGCCACGAAGTTCCTATGTGATTCTGGGCAAGTCACTTAGTAAGCTAGTCTTTTGTGGAGGTGGTTACTTATTATATATTCTTTGTTTTTTTGGGTGAGCCTATGGTGTGCGTGCAAGTGGTTGTTCCCAATAAGTCTATCAAGATACAGAGAGGATGCTATAGCCCCAAAAGTACGAAGCCTAATGGGGGCTTAGGAGTAGCCCCAGATAAGCCTTGTGAAGCATAGGGAAGATAACCTAAAGAGTTACGGGGAGGTGGATCCAACTGAGCCTCCTAAGGATTTGTAGCTGAGAAATTCCAAAGAGTCTCTGGGGGGGTTCTTCCTTCCTACCGTCCTCAGTAGATCTAGAGGAAGGGGACTTCCTCCCTTGGTCTTCTCATCTGCCTCTCCCTACCTGCTTTAAGGGGCTGTTTTCACTGCAGATTTAACGTGGGTTCTTACTTCGGTGTTGCCCTTAACCCAGCTCCTGTTTCCACACACAAGCCTCTTGCCTGAGTGTAAGGGTACTTTACACCCAAACTAGTTGGCCTGTGCAGAGGTATAGGTTAAAGTCTGAGTGCGGCTTACACTTGGGCTGATAACCTGCCACGTTGCAGTGGCTAACCCATTCCAGTTTTGATAGTCTTCCAATGCCTTCCCATGATCCCCCTACCCAGAAGGACAGACAGGTTCTCCCACAATTCACTGAATGCAACACCAGTGTGGATGCAGTTGAGTGTACGCATTCAAATAGTGCTTTGCAGTTTGGCCACTCACAACTGAGGTAGGCTACCCTGGGATCTCAGACCCTGATGTTGCTCACCTGAATTAACTCTGTGGTGAAGACATACCCTGGGTGACAGCAGAGAGCCTGCAGGGGAGGAAATGTACCCCTGAGGCCTGAAGGACGGAAAACCTTTTCATGAGCCTTTTGATGGCAAAAGACCTCTTGTTCTCATTGATAATTCGCCGTAGCAATTGAGCTCCTGCCTGAGCTCTAGCACTCCTGGGAAGAGGTCTAGTGATTTAATTTTTATTTATTTTTCCCCCAAAAAAGAAAGCTTAGGTCTCTGTCATGCTGTCAGGAGCGGCTTATGATCATGAGCGCCTCAGGGCAGGCTCTTCAAAAACAGGGCAGATATCTCAAACTGGTAGTATGTTCTGTAATAAGATTTCACCAAGCCAGTGACAAATGTGAACTCCTGGATCACTATAACAGTCTTAAATTGCAGTCACAGTCTATCCTGCCACCCAGGATAATTGGAGTTAGTGATAAATAGAGTCACTTACAGCAAAAATCACAAAACACTCAGGTTGCTTCCAGTCCCAAGAGACCAATCACTTACCCCAGATCAGTTGTATCCTAGATCTTACACCAAAGACAACACCTGTAGCCAATCCTGCACTAAACTATCTAAAGGTTTACTAACTAAGAGAAATGAGGGAGTTATTTACAGGTTAAAGCAAGCAAGTATATATACCCAGATAAGTTGTAATGTAAGTTCTAAGAGTGACTGAGTTGTAGAGACCTCAATTCAAAATGTCTTTTAGGGCACAATCAAGGGTAACCCATGGGGATTTCTGATTCAGTTTAGTGTCCCTGGCCCTATGAGAGTTCAAACAGCAAAGAGATGGCAAATTTTCCTCTGTTTTATTTCCTTCATTCAGTCACGAAGTCCATAAAACAAGCTTCCTTGCACATATCATTTCTAACATATTTCTACATCACGAATTGGCAACCTTTGGCATGCAGCTCACAAGGGTAAGCACCCTGGCGGGCTGAGCCAGTTTGTTTACCTGCTGCATCTGCAGGTTTGGCTGATTGTGGCTCCCACTGTGCTGGCTGCCGCTCCCCACCACCCCCATTGACCTGGAGCAGCAAACCACGGCCAGTGGGAGCCACAATCAGCTGAACCTGCAGACGCCACATTCATTCCTTGATGGCCTATCTGATTTTGATAGTTCTTCTGGACAGGTGTAGGAAACATCTTCCCATCTGAGTTTACGAGTTTAGAGTAAACATTTTTAAAGTGATAAAGCAAAACATACATATTTCCTTATAGCATGGAATACAGACATTATAAATAAGATTTATGCATGCAGCAACTTACAAACATTCTGTAGAGTCTGAATACTAAATGCATTCTTATAAAACTAATACCTAACACTGACACATAAGTAAACTGATCTGGTCTCCAGCTGTGAGTTTCAGTTCTTAGCTAATGCCTGTAGCCTTGGCAAGAGCTGGGCCTTGGTTTACCAGCATCAGTGTCCAGCAGTCCTTTGATGTGCTGCACTAAGGTCACAAGAGTCTACATTGCCTGGAGACATGCCTAAATTAGATGCCATTAACCTTGCAGTGAGTCTTTAATCAATTTAATTTTGGTCCTGGTCTCAGCCAGGAGATTCTGAGAAGCCAGCTTTATTTCTCTCCCTTTCCTCTCTTCTTTCTTTTAGTTTTTGCTAAAAAGTGGCAAAAAAAAAAGTTTAAAATGTTTTTAAACTGTTTCGCAGCTGTATTTAATTTTATGTCATATTCAAAATTCCATGTCTAGTCCACTTCAAATTTTGTAGCAAAATTAACCACAGCCCCAAAACTGACCTAGCAATTTTGAGTCCAATATGACTTTTGGTTTTGGTTGGTTGTTTTCATTTCTTTCTTTGGTTTTTGGGGGGTTAGGGGAAAGAGGGACATAAAAAAAGGCTAATAATGTGTTCTTAACTCTGGAACTACTGCTGAATTAAGAAGTTTCACCTACTATTCCATACCATCACAGGAAGGAATTCTGCTCCTGTGAAGTAAATGGGAATGCTTCCCTCAGCTTAAATCGGAGCAGGATCAATCCCTATCTTTTCAGAGGTTAGCAGTGAAATCCTGGATACGTTGAAGTCAATGGGAGTTTTGCCATTGACTTCAATGGGAACAGGACTTTACCCTAAATGTTTTTTAAGTTAAAAATTGCTAAATTCCTTCGTCTTCTGAATGTTGCCTAGATGCAATAACTTGTTCCCTTTGTTAGTACTTCAGTCTATCAGTTCATATTTGCATACGGATACAGTGTAAATTCATATTTTCACTTTTGTTCAGAGATAGAGACCTCATTCTAATAAAAAACACAGATACCTTATGTACATTTGGGCGTCTCTGTAATGAGAGCTTCTTGAGATTTCTTCAAGTGTTATGTGTCTTACAGCAATAATGGGTAAAGAAAACATTATATACACTTTCTCAAGTAATCCGTTTGTGGGAATTTGAAGAATCTGCCTTTTCCACATTGTACCTTTGAGATTAGCATTTGTTAGCAAGTTACAAGTTTATACATATTTATTCAAACCAGAATTTTCTCCTGGAAAGGCTGGGCGAGGAAATAAAAATTGTGTGTCAGGGAATAGAAAGACCTAAAAGGAGGTCTGCATTAGCTTGTAAGTTTGTCTCTCTCATCAAAAAAAAAACCCTGGTCCAATAGAAGATATTACCTCACCCACCTTGTCTCTCAGGGAGTAGTAAACACAACTGTGTGCATCACTGGTTTTGTAAGGGTGGGCGGTGTTTCCCAGGAACTTGAAATATTTGATTCAAATAGCTACTTATAAAAGTGTGGGGCCTGTTTTCAGTTGAGGGCTCTCTAAAGGCTAAATGCAATATGTTTCTTGGTGTACTAAATTTAAAAAGCTATTTGTTCAAGAAAGGGGATGCACCAGGCTTTGTCAGATATGTAGAGATGGCTTCTGTGTTGCGACAGCCCCCCAGATAACAAACAAATTGACTATATTTTAACTAATGATTACACCTTCTATATTTAATTACAATCTCTAATTACTTAATTATTTGTCATTTTATCTTTCATTCAGTAGAAGAAAGCATAATGCAGTACTAAATAGCTGTTTTTTTCATGAGTAGCAGAGGCGTGTGCAGAAAGAGAGGGAAAGAAACATTTCCTGGAGTAACCAAAACTGTGGTCCTGATGTATTTGCAGTCTTATTTGTTTTGATGTGGGTATTGCATATTAGTGAAAGTCTTCAACATTAATACTCCTCTCTGTCTGTGTACTTGCTGTATCCCATTGATATATATTTATCTTACAGTGTTTACTTGAATATTGATGGTCTTCAGCAGTCTCTGCACTGCATTAAAATTTGCCACTCGTTTAATTCAATTTCTTTCATATTCTGATTTTGCTGACAAAGTCTGGCAGTTGGTAATGCAAAGTTTAAATTATAAATTCAGATCTTTCGTTTTAAAATAATTCCCTAACATATTAGATCCACTAATCAAGTTATCAGAATGGATGTTTCAAACACTGCGATGTGGCCTCACCTTGTTTCCATGATTAACTTACCTTTCCAGGTTTTCAAGGAGATTCTGCTGCAAATGAGGTCTGAAGCATTAACTTTAATGGATTAATCAAGATGAAAGAGAGAGACTGATCTGTCAAAATGTGCATTGATTCATCTCCAAAACACTTAAAAATGAGAATGCTACCAAAAGCCCAGCAGATGTAGACTCATCAGTATATAAAACCTGAGACCAATTCATTCTAAAAATACATTTATAGATTAGTGGATCAGAAACCATTTTCAAACCCAATTAGACATGTTCCTCAAACAAGTGGAAAGTCATTTCTCTAAGGGCAGATTTTATCAAGTTCATCTCAATAGTTTCTAGGATTAGTGCTAAGCATTAGGTAAATTTATCACATTATTAACATACCAATACTGTATCAAACAAGTGTCACTTTCCCCTGCCCAAAGTCTGATGCCATAGTTGGTTTTGTTTAATTAATTAATTAAAACACCACATGTAACAGAAGAGAGATTGTTGTGGGTTTTAAAAATTGTTTAACCCTAGTATAAATTTCTTAATTTTTTAATCTATATTTTCCTTAATATTCTAGAAGGATGTTCTCATCTCTGATTGCCATGATTTTTAAATATACATCATTTGTGTGGACAGATGGTTATCCTTTTCTGGTTATCAATCCCATGCTTCAGAGCATATATAGATGACCCTCCAGGGTCAGGAAGAAAAGTCTTTCTTTGATAAAATGTACATTTGTCCAAGTGCATTAGGGAAATGAGATTCTGTTTCCTCTGTAGCACAGGTGAATGGGGCAAGGGCAATGTCAGAGCCAGGCTATAGATGCTGCATGTCTTGATCAGCAGTCCCTGTTTGGGAAGCATATAGGCTATGGATCTTTTAAACTGTTTATAACTCAGCCTAACAGCTTGCACACAGTGTCTCAGGTTTGTATTTATATGAATTGCTTTTCATAGGAGGATGAAGAGCCAAACTGTATAACAAGGGATGCCAAATAGAATATTTAAGTATAGCATTAAATAGTTAATAAATTGTTGATAGCACGGTGGAGACTTTGTAAATGAATATGGTGGGTGTAGTGTAAATGTGTATCACTTTTCCTGACTTACTCTGATTTCCATATCCTTCTAAAAGATTTTCCTGTTTTGTTGTTATAGCCTCAGTAGCCATTAGCTTGACCAATATTAGTTCCTGATCTGTTAGACAATTAGTATTTAAAATAAACCAGTCTTTTCATTTACTACCATCCATTGCTTATTGACAAAATTAGGTGATCTAAAACATGCTTATAGAATGAACCAAGGATTTAGGAGTGGTCATGTCAATTACTAGAGCCCGAAGCTGAACCAAATATTATTCTGTTATTAAAGGAGGGAAAACCAGAACATTGGAAGTGTCAAACTCAAGGTTGCCACTCTTCTGCAACAGTGAGAACGGTTTAGAATCTTATATTTAATGACTGAGCAGTTTTGCCACCTCATCAGGAAATAGGAAAATGCTGGGTCTACATTTTAAGTATAGGAGGCCTACTAAAGACCTCCTCTGCTGGATAAGGGTTATTTTACGTGGTGGAGAGGAACATTAACAATGACCTGTTTTATATGCTGTCTATACTGTAGTAATACAGACCTGATAAACTGGAGACAATAGCTACTTAGTTGCTCACCTTTTTAAGTCAGAGTCTTTCTGCAATTATCTATTCAGTTGTCTAATTAAACATTTAAGGGCCAGATTTTAATACCCTTCCTCATGCTGAATAGCGTAACAATCTTGGGGTTCATTAAATAACAAACCAGTGAATAAGAAAGGAATAAAACTTTAGTAAAACAAACTGGGAAGCATTTCTGGTGACCTGCTGCACGGCCATGTGGCCCCATCTCCAGGGCACATCTCCAAATTCCTGTGTTCATAATACTATTCCTTATGAAGGAGCATCTCTAAATTATAAACTTTTACAAACATATACCTACATCACGAATCGGCAACCTTTGGCCCATGGCCCACCAGGGTAAGCACCTTGGCACGCCGGGCCATTTTGTTTACCTGCCACGTCCGCAGGTTCAGCTGATCATGGCTCCCACTGGAGTGGTTCACCATCCCAGGCCAATGGGGTCTGCGGGAAGCGGTTCAGGCTGAGGGATGTGCTGGCCGCCACTTCCCACCACCCCCATTGGCCTGGAGCAGCGAACCGCAGCCAGTGAGAGCCACGATCGGCCAAACCTGCGGATGCAGCAGGTAAACAAACCAGCCTGGCCCGCCAGGGTGCTTACTCTGGCAGGCCGCGGGCCAAAGGTTGCCGAAATCTGCTCTACATCTTCCCTGTGAAGAAAAACAAATGAAATCTTAATAGCTGTCTAATAGCACATGCATTAAATTCTCAACCCGTGTAGTACATTTCCATAAACCCACTGTGTCAACTACCTAGAGAGAAGGGGCTTATCACAACATCACTCTTATGTGCTGCTTTACCTCTCACTTTCCTAAAATACCCCTTCTCCAAGCAGGTTAGCACGTCTCTGAGTCTTTCAGGATGTTTAATCTCCCGCTCTGATCTTCTCAGTATCAGCCTTTCATTAGAGTGTGAGTTGTTCTCATGTTCCTTGACAGTTTCTCCTTTGTGCATCAATGATAAGGGATCAGTGAAAAGGGAAATGCCAGAGTCCACACCTACTGTCAATGTGTTGGAACTTTCTGGGATCCTTTCAATTACATAAATGTGTTCCCCCGGTCTGTCTGGACTACATAAGACCAGATGCAGCTGTTCTTTAATGGCACCCCTTTCGCCCCAAGTATTAGAGTTCCACAGGCACACTCTAACACCTGGATTAAGAGATAGGAGATCATGGGCCCTTTTTTCAAAATAATATTTCTGTTTCCACTTCTGATTTTCTTTCATCTTCCATATGGTTGCATTGTTATGAGATTTCACCAAAATTATCAGTAATTAGTAAATTAGATCTCATCCTTCTTCCCATTAACAGCTGAGCTGGAGAAAAGCCGTTCTCTAATGGTGTACTTTGGTAAACCAGTAACACCTTGTCATAAACAAATAGTTAAGGGTTAATGGTTCTTTTACTTGTAAAGGGTTAAGAAGTTCACCTAGCCTAGCTGACCAGAGGAACCAATGGAGAAACAAGATGTTTCAAAAGGAAGGAGGGAAGTTTCCTTTGTTTAGTCAGTTTCAGTTTCAGCTGGAGTGAAAAAGATCAAGGAACTAGCCTCTTTATCAGAGTAGTAAGTTTTAGAAAGGGATAAATAGGTGTATGTTTATTTTCTTTGTAACTTGTCTTGGTACCATTAAGGGAATTATCAAATTTGGGTATTCTTGTGTGTATTAAGATTTTTGCCCAGGGGAACATCCTCTTTTTTGGAATCTGTAGCTTGTGAGAGTAGCTGGTATGCTAATCTCTCCCAAGAGGGTTTTCTTTACCTTTCTTTCTTTTAATTAAAAAAGCCTTCTTAATACCTGATTGATTTTTTCCTGTTTTTAGGATCCAAGGGGGGTTGGTTCTGATGCACCATGGAGTTGGTGAGAAGGGAGGCGGATGATTAATTTCTCCTTGTTTTAAGATCCAAGGGGTTTGGATCTGTGTTACACCAGGAAATTGGTGAAGTCTGTCAAGGCTACCCAGGAAAGAAAAGTAGTGCTTGGGGGTGGTGGCAGCGATACCAGATCTAAGCTGGTAATTAAGCTTAGAAGTGTCCATGCAGGTCCCCACATCTGTACCCTAAAATTCAGAGTGGGGAAGGAACCTTGACACACCTTACACAAATCACCCCCACTGTGAAAAATCTTTTTCATAAGGCTATTTATTGTCTGTATAGACCTTTCACAAATCCATTTGATTGGGAGTAATTTAAGCTTGATATTTTGTGATGAAAATCCCAATCAATGGCAAATTGCCAAAATCTGCACTGGAAAATTACAGCCCATTATCGCTGAAGACTTCACGTAGAATTCCACGTCTAGAGAAGAGTCCCTTCATACTGGCTATCACAAACTTACTACTAGTCTGTGCAGTGTACAGATTTCTGGATACAGAGGATAATAATCTGTGACTATTAAATAATTCTTTGATTGCCAGGTAAATAAGTCAGTGCCAACCTTCTCCTAAGGCCTTTGTGGAACTGGATGAGGTCTGAAAGGCTTTGCCTGTTGGCATGGCTTGTATTTCAAGCATGAAAAGCAGTTTCTTACCATGTAGTAATATCATGATTGATCCACAGCCAATACAGCACCTCTCATGTTTGTAATTCTCAATTCCCAAATGACCCTCATGAACTTCTGTAGTATTTCTTTTTAGAGGCTCATTGGAATTACAACCTTACTGCCTTTGAAAATCACTCCATCTATCACAGTAAGTTTGTACCTGCAGTTCCAATAGTCTCTTATACTTGGACAACAACTTCTTATTTTTTCAGGCCATCCTTTAAGGAACACTTCTTTAAGGATTCCTAATGATTCATCTGTTTTTGTTTCCTCTCTTATTTGTTGCAGTTTCCTTTTAGCTATGGGAATTGACTTTACAATCAAATCTGCATAGACTTGCATCTCTGTCTCTAAAGTCTTTTCTGGTTTCATGGAGCCAATGCTCTGGAAAATGCATCTTCAGTGAACATGAATTAACTGGGCATGTAGGTCACAGCCAAGTCATACTTTTGTAGCTTTATCATAATTCTTTGAACCTTAAAGTACAGTCATCAAGCGGTTTGCTAGATAACGCTATCAAGGGACTGGTGGTCTGCTTCAGCATCCACTGTCTGTCCATAACTATACTGATCGAATCTCTTACAGACAAACACTAGTTTGAAAAGCTCCTTTTCAATCTGTGTGTACCTGGTTTCTGCTTCAGTCAGTGCTTTGGATGTATATGCCACTAGTTGCAACGACCATGCTTCTGTAAAATCCCTGCACCTAACCCAGATTGTGAAGCATCTGTTGAAATTTTAAAAGTCCTTCCTGGTGCATAGAGCTTCAACACATGTCAGCTGTTGTTGTAAACCATCCCATGATTCCTCCTGTTCTGCATCACAATACCATTCATTTTTATTCTGTAGGAGTTTTCTTAAGGCCACTGCTTTGGTAGATAGATTAGGTATAAATTTTCCAAGATAAGTTACCATTCCCAGGAACCGTTGGACATCTTTCTTTGACTGGGGACATGGCATCATTTTAATTGCTGAAATCTTCCTCTTATTGAGTTTTACATCTTCATTGGAATTAATGTCTGCAACAGAAGTCAGTTCTGTAATCCCTAAAACACATTTCTCCCTATTTCGTTTGAGCTTTGCAACTCTAGTTGCATCCAGGACTCCCCGAAGTCTACAATCATGTTCCTCTTTTATTGAGCCCCATATGATGATGCCATCCATTGAAGTGTCAACACCATCAATATGTTCATAGATCACATGTATGGTTTTGTGGTACACTTCTGGTGCTGAAGCTATGTCCAAGGGTAAGCGTAAGAATCTATATCTTCCAAATGGGGTATTATACGTGCATAGCTTTAAGCTTTCTTCCATTAATTTTTGTTGCAAAAACCTGAGAATGCTTCCAATTTACTGATATATTGAGTGTTTGCAAATTGAGCCATAATGTCTTCTCTGGTTGGTAGTTTGAAATGTTCTCTTTTGATAGTCTTACTGAGATCTCTGTGATCTAAGCATGTGTGTAGCTGGCCATTACTTTTCTCCACAATGACAAGGAAGCTCACCCATTCTGTTGGCTCCTGAAATTTTTGTATTACTGTACTTGCATTGCTTCTATCCTTGTAAACTCAGCCTTGAGTTTATCACACAGAGCAAATGGTACCTTCTATATGGATGATAACTGTAGGGACCTGCTTTTTAATCCAGATTGTATGTTCACAATCCAAGCAACTCAACCCTGGAAACAAGTCATAATATTCCCAAAAGAGTGCCTCATAGCCATGTTCAATATGATCTTGTATTGAGAACACCCATTTTACCAGACTGAGTTTCTCACATGCAACCAGGCCTAAAATTAGTGTGACCTCCTTTGGCACTACAATAAACGGGAGCCTGTGTGTGGTGTTTTATAGTTGATGCTAGCAATGCACCTCCCCTTCACTGTTATATTTGTTCCAGAATAACCAGTTACTTTTTTTGGTCCCAGTTTGGTCTTATTATCAATCTCTCATAATCTTGTTCAGAGAGAATATTAATCTGAGTTCCTGCATCCAGTTTTAGTGGAATAATTGTTCCTTTCACTGTCATAGGCAGTATCCAGTCTCCCTCATCAGGTTTGCTAGATCCAGTATGTCTATTAAAAACTCCTCAACCAGGTTGTCTTTAACTGATTGCACTTGACTTTTCTGCATTTGGGATCTGCAGCATTTTGAAAAATGATTGTTTTCCCCACATTTATGACCGTATCTCAAAGGCAACACTGTGTTAAGGGCCATGCTGTGATCCACATCTTCCGCATGACTGTCTGTACCCAGTCTTCCCCCTAGTTTTCATAGCAAGGGATTCCACTCTTTGATGTGACCTATTCTGGCTATATTCTTTTGTACTTAGTGCATGGATAACCCCTTTTAGTGAATTTAGCTCTTTGGCTTATGCTTTCACAATTCTGCTGCCCTGCATATTTGGAGAGCTTTTTCTAAATTTAAGTCTTTTTCACAGAGCAATCTCTCTCTTTACATATTGGCTTTAATGCCACAAATGATTCTGTCTCTGACCAGAGATTCTGTCAACTCACCAAAGTCACAGGTTTTCCTGGGTTTCCTTAATTTTCTGGCATATTGTTCTATATGGTGTTATCACTTTTTTGCATGCATGTAAAAAACTGTCCCTCTTAAAGGTTTCATACCTTTTTGGCATGCAGTGTTCCTCAAATTTAGTCAGTATTTTACTTAATTTCATGCTTTCACCTTCTTCAAACTTAAAGTTGTTATAAATATCCAGTACTTCCACCCAAACATGTAAAAAGATAGATGATTCCACTTTATCATTTTTCTCCTCTGCCCCTTTGGCTGCTAAATAAATTCAAATCTCTGTCTGATTTTTTTTCTAGTTCTCTACAACATTGCCTGACAACTGCAGACTGGATGGAAGTTGCAACACATCCATTTTTGATTCGCCCGTCTCTTCTTAAGCTAGTCAAGCTAGTATTGTGCTCACCAAATACCTTCAAAAGCAGCGTTTCTCAAACAGGGGGCGCCACTTGTGTAGGGAAAGCCCCTGGTGGGCCAGACCGATGTGTTTACCTGCCCCGTCTGCAGGTCCAGCTGACTGGGGCTCCCACTGGCTGCAGATTGCTGCTCTGGGCCAATAGGAGCTGCCGGAAGCAGCGGCCAGTAATTCCCAGCAGCTTCTTTTGGCCCAGAGCAGCGATCCGCGACCAGTGGGAGCCGCGATCAGCCAGACCTGCGGACGGGGCAGGTAAACACACTGGCCCGGCCCACCAGGGGCTTTCCCTACACAAGTGGCGCCCCCTGTTTGAGAAACCCTGTTCAAAGCCTCTGTGCCTTGTGCTCCATGTGCTTCTCTGGTGCATCCCTTTGTCTCTGCTTTCTGTTGCAAACACAGGAGTTAACTTCAAAATGACTGCAGTTTCCTTCTCATTCAGCACTTCTGACACCATGTAAGGATCTTGGTATTCATTAAATTACAAACCAGTGAATGAGAAAGGAATAAAAGAAAAAAGAGAGAAAAAAACTTTAATAAAACAAACTAGAGAGCATCTGCTGGACACAGACATGCAAAGTTCCCAAGCCCCGCATCCAGGGCACATCTCCAAATTCCTGTGTTCATAATACTGTCCCTTATGAGGGAGTGTCTCTAAATTATAATCTTGTACAAATACATCTCTAGAAATAGCACCTTATTTCACAAGTGGCCCTTACCCAATGAGAAAGATACTACAATGCATCATTAAGGGCACTGCAATTTGGCCATACATTAATTAGGATAATTCAGTAAAAGTGATATTTTATCAGAACATGATTTTCATACCTCACTTCATTTACAAGTCTCTCTGTTTTAGTGTAATGCCAACAGACCCTGGTGGTCAGGATCAAACCTGGGGCCTCTGAAACTTAGTGCATGAGCAACATGAGCTAAAAGCCAAGTTGCTGTTACCTCAGGGCTTGTCTACACTGGCACTTTACAGAACTGCAACTTTCTCGCTCAGGGGTGTGAAAAAACACACCCCTAAGTGATGTGCTGTAAAGTGCCAGTGTAGACAGTGCTCCAGCACTGGGAGCTACTCCCCTTGTGGGGGTGGTTTTTTAGAGCTCTTTCCCAGCGCTGTGCCGTGACAGTACAAGCCACGTTAAAGTGCTGCTGCAGCAGCGTTTTAACCTTGCCAGTGAAGACATGTCCTAAGGCTGTAGAGCAGACTCATTTTATCTCTCTCTCTCTCTAAGTGGTATTGGTGCCATTATATGGGACACAACACCGCACCCAGGAGTTGTGTGGGTTACATTAGGACCACAATAATTATAAAAAGATGAGAACATGGGGTAAAATTTTCAAAAGCATCTAAGTCACTTAGGGCTTGGCTACACTGGCGCTTTACAGCACTGCAGCTTTCTCGCTCAGATGTGAAAAAACACCCCCCTGAGCGCAGCAAGTTACAGCACTGCAAAGCACCAGTGTAAACAGTGCCCCAGTGCTGGGAGCGCGGCTTCCAGGGCTGTAAGCTAATCCCCACAGGGAGGTGGAGTACGTGCAGCGCTGGGAGAACTCTCTCCCAGCGCTTGCACTGTGACCACACTCACACTTCAAAGTGCTGCTGCGGGAGCACTCCCACGGCAGCACTGTGCAGCTCTAAGTGTAGCCATACCCATAGAGGCCTAGCTCCTATTGACTTCATATGTTAAGGTAAACAGAGCTTAGGCACTTTTTTAAAAATTTACTACATACGTTGCCTTTTTTTTTCAAATGCAATCTTTATCTGTGACTTTTTAATATGTGAAGGCTATATATTATTGGCCTGTTTTTCAAAATTTCTGAGAAGCTAACAGCTCTTTGGAAAATCAGGTCCTATGGAACCTCATAACTAAGAACATAAATCTTATGTGAAGAACGTGTTAGTCTCAAACTCTTTCGAAGTATATCAGTTTGCTGTGTTTTGTTTACTTGTTTGTTAAACATCTCTGTACAGCAGGGATTGGCAACCCTTGGCACGCAGCTTGTCAGGGTAAGTACCCTGGCAGGCCGGGCCAGTTTGTTTACCTGCCGCGTCCGCAGGTTCAGCCACTCGCAGCTCCCACTGGCCACGGTTCGCTGCTCCAGGCCAATGGGGGCTGCAGGAAGCAGGGCGAGCTGAGGGATGTGCTAGCCACCACTTCCCGCTGCCCCCATTTGGCTGGAGTAGCGAACCACAGCCAGTGAGAGCCACGATCGGCCAAACCTGTGGACATGGCAGGTAAACAAACTGGCCTGGACCACCAGGGTGCTTACCCAGGCGAGCCGCGTGCCAGAGGTTGCCGATCCCTGCTGTACAGCATTGTAAGCCATTTTGTTCTGTTGTGGAGTGATGCTGTAAATTTTAATGGCTTTGCAGTTTTGAGCCATTTTTATTTGAATTAATTTGGTTTTAATCTACAAAATCTTAATGTTTGATGCTGGAAATGCATAATTTTGTTTAGTCTCCTGCAGTCTGAGAGTTTATTCTGTTTATTAATAGAAACTGGTTACCTGCAACTTTTCTGTGTGAGGTGGAAAAGCTTCATTCTTTGACTCCAACATAGGGTTACCAGACACTGTGATATTATCAGGACTGTCCCAGTGTTAGGGGCTTTGTATTATATAGGGAACTATTCCTGTTCCCTCCCCCTGAAAAAAGAAAAAAAAAAAAAGGGTCCTGATTTTTCACAGTTGCTATCTGGTCATGCTACTCCAACAGCACTAATCTGCAAACATGATTGAGCCAAAGAAAGTAAGTTCTCATTCCTTTGTATAAACGTGGGCTGAGAAAATACGGATATTAATATTTGAAGGTAAAATACTTGAGATGAGTCTATATCTTGTTTTCTGAGGGAACTAAAAGCATCTTGCATTTGCGGTTTTGCTTTTTTATTTATTGCCATGACATTAACTATAATAATAAACTAAAGGTCAGTAAATCAAAAGCTCTTACCTTTTCTTGATTAGTTTATGGCAGTGCTGGCATCTCAAAGACTGTGAAAATATGGAGAAAATTAATAGTACTCGTATGCAGTGTTTATTTCCTGCACCATATTGTGTTAGCCTCACTATGAAAGAACACAGAGAGAACTGTGCATACATGGGGAACTTTTCATTCATTTTCCAAAAGGGAAAACTACAGAGTCATTGATTTCTCTTTTAAAGAAAGAAATTGCTCCATATCATAGACTACAAGCCAAATGCAGAGGTCCTTATGTAACCCACTAGTAAGTGTGTGTTACTCAGTGGTTACTCAGGCAAACTCTCATGAGTAAGACATCGGGGATTGGAAGGGGCGCAGAGAGTAAAGGTCACAGTGTTTGGGGCTAAATTAATATTTTGGTATTGAAAGGTACATGACCAAGTCCTTTATGAAAACCACACTAATTTTAGACAAATAATTTCTCACCAAGAAGACAATCAGGGTTTCTTTAATCTTCCCCTCAAATCTCATTTTCTTCCTGACTATAGTTGTGACAGCTTCTTTGCTGACTCTGTGGTCTGTAGGGTGACCAGAGAGCAAATGTGAAAAATTGGGATGGGGTAGAGGGTAATAGGAGCCTATATAAAAAAAGACCCCAAAATTGGGACTGTCCCTATAAAATCGGGACATCTGGTCACCCTAGTGGTCTGGACTGCTAGTCCATTTGTGACTTACCTTATCTTAGCTAATTCATCTTGTATAGTGCTCCTTTTCACCTTTGTCTTTATGTAACGTGTCATCCCTGGAAATTGGTGCCCATACACGGAAGAATGCAATTTCAGAAAAGTAGCAAAATGTAGCTCAGGATACGTTAGTATATAAGGAATCATAACAAGGGGGCAGCCCCATCTATGGATGTGCCTTGTTACAAAAATAACCTCAGTTACCCCACTATGCATGGCAATTAAATGACAGTATTGAAGAGGCCTTTTCTGGTAGTTGATCTGTGCTATTACCAGGACACTATTTATTTTATCGACTTACTTACACATTTTGCAAGTCTGCATTTGCTTGAGCATTGATATTTGTGCTAATCCATTTTAATGAAATTATATACTGCAACGTGTAACTTAATTATATGGTAGGCAGGAATGATGCATTGCAAAGTCATCTTAATGTACTTGCAGGTGCTCAGAGAGTATTGGTAGCATCTATTAATGTACTTTCCATTATATTAGTAGTGATTGGCACTTACTGTAGAGCCGTAACTTAGAAGCAGTTATAATTCAATACCGTGGTTTACTTTACATCTGGAAAAAGGGTATTAGATAGAAGTCCACAGTATGTATGTAGTTCACTGCTGAATTTTGAGGCAAAATTCTAGCCAAATTTTTTAGTATTGTAAGGACATAATCATTTTTTTAACAACAGTATTGGAAAGTTAGTAATTCAGAGTAAAAGAAATCAGGTTTAATTAATGCACTTTATAGTACTTCAAAATTAGCAGAATAATTGGGAACTTCTTGTTCTTGTTACAGCTTTTACAATGCTTTTTTTTTTTTTTAATATCCAGAAATGTAAATGTGGGGTTCATAGACCATAAGCCAGGGTTTCTCAAACAGGGGTCACCGCTTGTGTAGGGAAAGCCCCTGGTGGGCCAGGTTGGTGTGTTTACCTGCCCCGTCCGCAGGTCAGGCTGATCGCGGCTCCCACTGGGCACGGATCGCTGCTCCGGGCCAATGGGAGCTGCTAGAAGCGGCGCAGGCCGAGGGACTTACTGGCCACTGCTCCTGGCAGATAAACACACTGGCCCGGCCTGCCAGGGGCTTTCCCTACACGAGCGGTGACCCCTGTTTGAGAAACCCTGCCATAAACATTTGCAATAATGCCAGGCATTTATCATTTTGGATGTTCTTATTAACTGAATCCCTACTCTTAGTGTTAATTACATGAGTCAGATCATGGACCACCAGGGCCATGTCTAAGACCAGATTTAATTACCCAACTTGGTTCAGAGATGTATTAAATCAGATTTGAACCTAAAGTAAGCCTCCTACAGTGAAAGATTAGTGCACTGATGTCACTTTATATGCAGTTGCAACACCTCACTACATAGATTTATTTAAAAAAAAAAAGCTAGAGCAAAAACAATTTTAAATAAAACATATGATTGAGCTGAATATTTGTGATACTAAGAAAACAATATGGGTAAAGGGCATTCTGTACAGGCTAATACTCCTGTCCTCCATGTTTGGCACATTTCTACTCAGTTATGTCATTTGGACACATGGGGTGGGATGTTTGAAAGTACCTACATGATTTAGGGCAGGGATAGGCAACCTATGGCATGTGTGCCGAAGGCGGCATGCGAGCTGATTTTCGGTGGCACTCACGCTGCCCGGGTCCTGGCCACTGGTCTGGGGGGGTTCTGCATTTTAATTTAATTTTAAATGAAGCTTCTTGAACATTTTAAAAACCTTCTTTACTTTACATACTACAATAGTTTAGTTATATATTATAGACTTATAGAAAGAGATCTTCTAAAAACGTTAAAATGTATTACTGGCACGTGAAACCTTAAATTAGAGTGAATAAATGAAGACTCGGCACCCCACTTCTGAAAGGTTGCTAACCCTTGATTTAGTGCGTAAGTCCCATTAAAAGTTAATAGTACTTGTTCTTTCAAATAATTTAGGTGCTTTTGAAAAGCCTGCCCATAGTGACCAACCCTGCAACCTTCACAGTAGTTCTTCCCAGTGGGACTACTCCCATACGACTTGTCTAGATTAGATTCCCCACTTCTTCCCCAGATTTCCCATGGTTGTTACCACTGGGTCTGCTCCACTAGTGACAGCAGCTGTGGCTGTGCTGATGTAGGCAAGATGCTTTTCAGCTGGTGGCATTTTAGGCACCCTGCTGTGCAGGCTTTCTCTGAGCAAGATTTGATTAGATGTTGCTTTAAAATCCTGGTGGCTGCTGCCTGGAGCTTTGTGTACACAAGTTCGCCCAGCATTGCTACCACCAGTGGAAGTGAATGGCAATAGCAACAATGGGAAATTTTAGGCAAAAAATTCCCAGAGGCTTGGCAGGATCAGACATGTAGTTTCCAATCCTCTTCCTCAGAGGCTCATAAGCCAGTGTATTATTTGTCTACATTCTCAAGAGAAAGAGAGAAGGTAAGAATGTTTTTAATTTCATTGGGCATGTATGATCCACTGTTACGTAGCATATCATAGACTAAGGCAAGCATTCACCCTTTCCCCCAAGAATGCTTAACGTACTCACTTAACTAACTCTGTCAACTTCTATACATGTCAGCATCATGGAGTTCTGCAGCACTACATTTATTCAGTCTATTACTGAAGACTCTGGTAACAAACAGTTCCTTTCACCCATTTTAATGTATTCAGGTTCTATTTAATGACTAGCAAACATAACTAAATTAAGGGGAAATTCATGAATAATAGAGTAATATAATAATAAGTCTGAATCTGTATGGGTGGCCATGGGTGAAGCCGCTGGGTGCCTTCATTTAAAAACCAGTACAATAAAAATATGCAAACATAATAAGCCCTAAACAGTCAACAGTACTAGCTTTGTGCATATGGATAATTTCATGATGTTGATAACTTATTATTGTATGTATGAATAAAGATCAAAAAGAAGGAGGACCCTGCTACTAGCTAAATGACCAAGCAGCAGAAAGCTTTACTCTTAGAGCTGGTGGGCCATTTTAGTTGTAACTGTATGATTCATTTGAAGTCCTCACACCAGAGCAAGAGCAGCTATCCAAATGTGAAGTCCTCTCGTCTCAGATTTCATTACATAGGATGCGGTGATCAAATATGGTAATCCATCATCATGCCAATGAACATTCCAACTCAGTCTCATGCATGGAAAAGTCAGGGCAGGTAAAACTTTGTTCATGAAAACCCTGGGTTCAAACCAGTTTATCTTAAACATATATGATATAAATCAAGAGACTATCCTGACTGGATAGGGAGAGGAAAAACAGGAGGACAATCTGAATGCTCCTGCCAGAGCTACAGTCATTATAGTGAATGTTCATTCTGAGAATTTTTTCTTTTCTTTTTTTTTTTTTTTGGGTGGGGTGGCAAAAATGGGTCAAAGGGTGGCAGTATAAAGGAGGGGAAAAGTTTACATTTCCATTTTAGGTAAGGAATTATAGAAATAGTTTTAAAGTCCTAGTTTATTATCCATCTTCCTGAAATATTAAAAATAACACTCACACACATTTTTATCTTGTCAAAGCAATCAGAAAATTAAAGTTTAGCTTTTCCATTTCAGGCAGAGGTTTTTATTTATGGAACTTTGTAGTGATCTTCAACCTATTTACCATTGTAGGCTGCATATGCAGCTCTCTAGGTGTTATGTGGGCCGCATCCGCACAATACGTACACAGTGTTTAATGTTTCTAAATGTGTTTCTTAACCTGCTCCCTTTGTGCTTTTAATCCTTGTAAAGGACTGGTATAATTTGTAGTCCTCAAACTGAGTCTGAGAGTGAATTAAAATGAGTGAGATGAAGAGGATGCTTCTGATGGCAGTTCAACTTGGGTTGAAATTAGTGTGCATACAAGGGCTTGCCTACAATGGCAATGTTAAAGTGCTGTCTAATCTGGCCCTTAATATTAAATGAAGAACATTGTTCACGTAACAGAATTATTGGACTCGGAACAAAATCCCCTTTGATCTTCCCATGGGGACCAATTTCTACCCTGACTTATATCCCCTAGGCAACGCCATTAAAGTAGATTATGTTTCAGGAGATGTAAATCTTTGCCCCAGATCTCCATATTCTGATTTCCTTGCATGTGTATAAATCCCAGTCATAGCAATGGAAGTTCCATGCTTGGAAGAGGGTTGAGAAGAGATCAACGGTGCTGACAACAAGAGAGCCTTTGTGCGGGTCAGAGAAGAAGAGTAACCGTCCCTACCTCTCCATTCTAGGACCTTGCCAGAGCAGGCTGAGAAAATGGATAAACTGTGAGAGGTGGTGGGTTGTTTGTTTGTTTGTATTTTATGTTGTTGTTGCTGTTGTTATTTATTTGTTTTTGCCTAATAGGAATCAGGTTGACATCACAAACTTAACTGCTAAGTGAAGGGGGATTATTTTAAGCCAGATGTGAAGCTGAAGTAGGCGTCCAGTGAGTCAAGTTGGCAAAATAGTTGAATAGATGATTCTTAAATGTTGAAATTAAACAGTAATAATAAGGAGGCCTCCTAATGAGAGAGGCAAGTGTTGTAGTTCGATGTGGAATTTTGTATTTAGTCACACACTTAAATCTGCACATTTAATATAAAATATGTTTTACTGTAAAACTTTACCCAATTTTTCAGTCTTCAGTATTTGCTTTTTAATGTTTATTATTCTCCCAGAAAAAAATTATATGTTACAGTTTGGTATCTTTCTATTATTTTTCCTTATGTGGATTCTTAACACAGAAAAGATAATTTCGTTCTTGGAGCTGAAACGCCAGTCCTATCCCATGATGAATTTGGCACTAATAAGAATTCAGTTCCTAACTCAGGAATGATGATATGTGCTGTGATATCTGGTATGGATTCAACACCTCAATATAATAGGGTAGATTAAATGAGGAATATCAACCATGCTTTTTGTTCCCTTGTAGCTTTCTCTCTTTTCATCCATTCTTTGGTGCTTTCACGTGTACAATTTGACTTATTTTCAAAGGATCAGAGCACAGATTTAAATGGAGACCCCCTAAAAATGTTAATAATAATAAGTCCTTAACTCCATTACAGTGTATCATACTAGCACTTAGTATGGAACTATTAACATGCCGGGTATTTTTTGCGGGGGAGATGGGGTGTTCCATAATACATAATTATATGAGTCATTAGACTATGTAGTATTAGACATAATAGTGAAAAGTCTAATGTAGCTATGTATATAGAGCTTGATCCAAAGCCTTTGATGGTCCATTGACTCCAATGGCCTTTAGATTCAGCGTTTTAAATTCAGTGGATAATAGGAACATTCAGATAGTAATAATTTGACTGTTTCGTATTGTATATATTTAAGCTAATAAAGGGCTGTAAGATGTGAGAGAGATCTAAGAATCTACAAAACTTAAGTTTCTGTTTTGTTTGAAGAGGATTTGATTTTTTAACAAGTCTGAAGAAATAACAAACTGTATTTCTTTAAAAATCCCAAACTAATTTATATCAAACATGATTCCAAAGATAGAGTCTTTTTGCCCCTCTGAATTATAACATCCATAAGCTTGAAACTTGTAAGTCATATGAATATTGATACACCCAATGAATCTTTTTCATTTTTTAGATGAAACACAGCTCTTTTATCTTGTCTGTCTCATGGATGTTTCAGTGCTTAAGTCATTAATTTAGGACTTGAGAAATATGGGTTCAAGTGTCTGGTCCACCCAGACTTCCTTCCAGGATACTGAGCACACTGTACCTCAGTTCCCCATTTTACAGATGGGAATAATAGGACTTCCCTGCCTCAATGGTGTTGTGAACATAAATGCATTAAAGATTGTGAGGCATGCAGATACTACTGTATTGGGTTCCGTAGGAGTACCTAAGATAGATAAAATAAATAATAGCAAAAGTGACTGAATCTAAATATCCCATCATCTTCAAGGATTGATTTATGCCTCCTTGTGAACATGGTCTATATTTGATTAGCTTAGTATAGATTAATACAGTACATATATATTTTAATGTGATAAGGGCCTATTTCTTTCTTATATTTTTACCTCAAAATATTAAATGAATGGAAAGGCCAGAACTGCTAAGACCCTCAGTAGATTTAGAACATCAACAAAGGATGAGGATGCCAAGAAAGAGCATGAACACTGGATCAGGACAGAAGGGAAGCAGAGGAAAATGAGAAAAAAAATAGCTGAATCTATGTCTTGAGATCAATCTAAAGAGCTGATTCATTTGGCAACAGCATAGCAGGATGGGGCAGCTGAAAAAAGAGGAGGGCCCATAGTAATGGAGAAAGATTATGTTGGATTGAAAGGAGGGATGGCATGTATGTGAAGAAGTGTCATGATAAGAGTCAAATAAGCATTCATGCTTTGGAGGGCTTATCCAAACAGATTGTATCATCTGAATCTAATAAGCCTTGTCTGATACTAAAACAGAGGGAATTAGATAAGTTTGGCTCATTTTCACTTCCCCCTCCCCAATTTCATGTCAAAGAAAGAATTAATCTCTCAGATAATGGTACTGTAATTCTCAATACATATATGAATCACAGCATTCAACAGGCACTGTAAGATCCAGTGTCCATCAATGATGATTGTTCCTGGCTGCTTGACATTGATTATATTCTCAATTTGAAGGCATTCTCTTATAAAACTGCTTTGCCTGCCACATTGATTCTCATTACAGGCACCCTCTGTATAGCATTCAACCAAATATGTTATTTAAAAGATTAGCTTCTGTAGATAATTCTTTGTGTGATAAGTTAGAAGGTATTATTCTTGTGACCAGCACACGGTTGCAAAGTGTTTTTCTTTATTACATGTTTTAAATGGTGAAATAGATCAGGGTTTCTCAAACAGGGGTCGCCGCTTGTATAGGGAAAGCTCCTGGCAGGCCGGGCTGGTGTGTTTACCTGTCCCATCCAAAAGTCCAGCCCATCGCAGCTCCCACTGGCCGCAGATCGCTGCTCCAGGCCAATGGAAGCTGCTGGAAGCAGCGGCCAGTAAGTCCCTCGGCCCACACTGCTTTCAGCAGCTCCCATTGGCCAAGAGCAGCGATCCGCGGCCAGTGGGAGCCGCGATGGGCCGAACCTGCAGATGGGGCAGGTAAACACACCAGCCTGGCCTGCCAGGAGCTTTCCCTATACAAGCAGCGACCCCTGTTTGAGAAACCCTGATCTAGATCAATGTTATATATAACAAATAGATTAATGTAAATACTGAGCATAGTTTAAAAAACTGAACTGTGTTACTGCATTTGAGTATATTATCAAGAGCTGACATATTATCCAGACTTTCTCATCATATATCTATATTGGCATGAAACTGGAATATGTTCTGTCACTTAGTGCCCTCAGTTTTAAATACCATTGTCACTCATGAGAGTTGTCCTATGTTTGAAAGCAGGGGAACCACTGAGAGGCCTTGTGAGAAGGGAAGAAGAGCAGAGTGGCAACATGTGATGTGTATGTGTTTGGTGCTAGCCATACACTAGCTCAGCTAGCTAGCAGTTGACCAATTTTCAGGGGTTTATAAAACCACAGAGAGAACAGTAGTTTTTGTCAAAACCTAGAGGGATTCAGGCTCTGACAAAAAGGACATTCTGGGCTTTCAGGGACACATGGTAAGCCTAGTCTCTAGGCTGGGTTGCAACCACCACGGAGGTCACAAAAGGCAAAGTACTATCTAAAGCAAAGAAAATCTCACTTCCTGAATCTCCTTACCCTTCAAGGTCAAGTATTCTCTGTTAACTTCTTGAAACACACACACAAATAAACTATATAGGGTTATGACTGGTCTCATTCATACATTTACTCTTTTATGAGAAATGTAAGGAGTGTGTGTGAAAATTTTTGACATTCAATAATGGGCTGCCAACCTGAAATGTCTGAGAGAAATTGCTACTGAATCACAAAATAAAGCTAATGTCCGAGAATGTACCGAGAAGAATGTAGGGACTATTTTTCTTTTCCTCCTCAAAAACCATGCAACTCCTCTAATCAATGGCTGATTATGTTTTCTCTATGATATTGATTGACTGACTCCATCCTAGTTGGCTGGTTGTGTTTCAAGGCTAATACTGAAACTAGAATAGTGATCAGGTGAATTAAATCTATACTCAATGAGTCAAGGTTTAAAATATAATAGATGTGAAGATGCTTCTATGGATTAATCTCCATATACACTTGTGCATTTGCACTAAATGATTTATTTTGATTAACAAATTAATAAATATATAAATAAATATATTCTCAGATGAACACTTTTCCTCCTCCAAGACTGTACGAGGGGAAAATTAACAAGGGACAGTCAAGTGAAAGGGATATTGATATTATGAGTAAAATGCAACAGTTAGTTTTTAAAGTGCTGGTAAAAGGTGCCAGATTAACAGAGTTGGAAATTTAAGAACTGCTTTTATCCAAAATGCCTGAAGTGAAATCCTGGCCCCACTGAAGCCAATCAGAGTTTTCCCAATGACTTCAACGAGGCCAACATTTCACTTTTGAAAAAGCATAGATGCTGGTAGTTCAGTACTCCACAGATTTGCTTTCCCTACCAGTGAGTTTCTACCTTGACCTGATGCTCATACAATCTTGGATTTATTTTCTCTGTCTTCCAACAGGGTGACAACTGTCATGGTGGGTTTGTTGCATGTCCATAGACAGAGCAGGATTCATATTGGTGGGATTGTTGCTAGTTCTGGTTGCATTTAGGGTTAAACTTATTTTATTTATTTCAGTGTTTATTCCAAGCTGTAAGCACCTTTCCAAAACTTGGAACACAGCATACTAATGAAAATCTAGCATTGTTCTTTCTTGGTAGCATGTAGCCAGTATATTGGTAGCAAAATATCACCTCTGCTTGCAAACACTTTTGGTAATTTTATGTTGTCAGGCACCTGATTTCTTCCATATCATTGCAGCTTATTTTTTATGAAAAGGGAGTATATTTTGTGTATTTATGCAAAGCTAGAGGCATTTTAGAATAATTTTATAAATATATACAGTACCTGCAGTAAATGCGATTATCCACCCCTAGTAGTGCTCACCATTCACTTAAGCAAATAGCCTCTAGCCATCATTCTGAAACTAGATGTGGAGAAGATTACATTTCCATAATTAAAAAAAAGTAAATCCCTCATCTGTCTTCATTTTTAAACTGCCACTGTCAAGTTGTACAAATGTGCCAAAGAAAAACGATCAAAGGTTTGAGGTCCCCCTCCATTTATAACAGGTAGCAAATTACAAAGTGTTCTTTCTTCATTCTAATGTAATTACACAAATCTTTAGCGTTTCACATGCTTTTGTTATTCTGTACCAATACTAAATTCTATACATTCCTACGCTTAAGCATATGTAAGATTGGTGGTAAGCAGCACGTGAATCAATCTAATGACACAACTAAATCTTGAAAATTAATACATTTTCACTGTAGTTGCTTAACAGAAAAGTAATTATTAGGATTGTTCTCATTAAATGAAGCTCTTTTGTCTTGTTAAGATGGCATCTGACTGTGTGCAACGATATTTCTCTTTCTTGTATCCTTGTTGGATTGAAGAGATTTTTCTGTGTATGTTTAATTTTTACTTACAGTATTTCCATTGACTTCCAATTAACATTTTTTTGAATGCACCAGAGCTTTCTGATGGTCGCTTAATAACAGTTGTGACTTTAATGGGACATGGGGTTGATGTTTGTTTACAAATGAAAACAATTTTATACAGAGTAGTGATTTCAAACAATGTAGTGTCAATATTGTCCTTAAGCGGTTAGAAAAAAGGGTGTATCCTTTCTTTATTTTGGGCACTTTGTGATGTGATAAGATATTACTGATTTCTTTTTTCACTGCATACTGCATTTCAGGGTATGCAGAAAGAAATCTTGGATAATATCCATTCCTAAAGAAATAAAAGGCAGATCCTCAGCAAGTGTAAATCGTCATATCTCCATTGGAGTCAGTGGAGCTACGCTGATTTGTACCAGCTGAGTCTCTGGCTCAACGTGCCTTGCATGAAACTGCAATCTCTTTCTTTATAGCTTGCTTGGCTTATTGTTTAGTGCTACATAAAACATAAAGCATTTGGATTTAATGTTGAGTACTGTAACAGTCCAGCAGTGATATAATGATTGACAGATATGGTTACTGCCACCTCCACAAATGCTGTTCCAAGCTCAGATAAGCATTCATCCGTAAGCATGTCCAAAATGGAAAAAAAACTAAGTTTGAAATAAACATACATGTACTATTTAAAAAAACCTTTCCATGAGAAGTTTGAAAGTGATTTACTTAATTCTATTCTATTTACAGTGAAATCCTTTGAATTTGGGGTTTTAAGTAAGAGCTTTACTGTGAAAACTACAAAAAAAACTTCCAGAATTGTGTCATACTATCCATGTTTGTGCCATTTGTTTATTTCCATTAAATTATTTGTTCAGTGTACTATAAATATCCATGGAAAGACTGTGATATGGCAGAGATGGAAGCAAGGTACAGAGATCTCAGAGGCATCTAAAATAGAGATAAAAATTATGGTCCTAGGAAGCGTTCCCTGGAGGTGTCTACTAGGGCATCAAGCTGTGACAGCTTCATCCCTTGAATGGCCACTGTGACCTGCAGATATGAAAACCCTGGCAAAATTTGTTGCTGCAGGTTGAGTGATTTGATTCCTTTTATAGCGGGCAGAATAACAGTAAGCGCTTGTCTACAGGGAGGAAATTTACTGGCATTATTTGGAATAACAGTGGCCTTTTTTGGTTTAAGTGACATATGCTAAACTGAAAAAATTGGACTGTCATTCCAAATAAGAATGTCTATGCAAGGAGTTATGGCAGTATTACCATAGTGGTATAATTATACTGGTATAGTAATGCCAATACATCTCACCATGAATCAAGTCTTAAGGACAAAGAGACCATTTTTGAGATGTAGACCATGTGTTCAGAGAGATTCATGCCCCCCTTCTCTGCCTCACTGTTCTATACATTACATATATGCATTGTACATTGTGTGGGTGGCTTGGGGCCTAGGTTGAGGACCAGAGCTCCTTTCGTATGCATTTCTTCTCTTGTTCCCATTTTCTTCTCTTCTCACTCCACAAGATGATGCAATATTGCAAGCCATCACAAGCCCTTCTCCCTTTCTTAGCTTGATCGGTTTCGATGCTTGACCCCAGAACTCCCCCTTCTTTACCTTTCTCGTAACTCCTACTGCTCCTTCACCTACCTTTATCTCCAACCTCCTCAGAACTCAGGACAGTCCCTGCAGGGGACTATCTGTAATAATGGAGTAAGTGACAAAATTCTTAAAGACATGGGGTTATATTAAGGATATTGTTCATCCCTGGAGTGCAGACCAGCCCTAAAAACATCTCCAGTGGACACTGGGGAAAATTCTGCATTTACATTGGGGCAGAAGTTTCCTAATATCTTTGTATAACTCTGTGCATAATGGACCCTGAACCTGATGGGACCTGACTGTGGATGCTACTGTGATATTACTATTAAATAACAAAGAGAACTCTCTGGTGGTGGAGAGCCAGTGTAGTGGCTCCAGCACCACTGCCTATCCCACCTTGTGCTGCAGGAGCATGACTAGGAAAAGGCAGTATTTTGAATGCATACCTATTCCCGGGCAATGTCTAGTAGTTGGAATAGCTCCCTAAGGCCACTAGCAACCAGCTTAGATGAGAGTTGTCTTGATATATATTAGGTATCAACCTGCAGACTAGGCACTTCCAGAATAGGCGGGGAAAATTCCAAGAATGGGTGGGATGTGCACACGTGACTTCTTCTTTGCATCTGCACACACACCAAGCTGCTCTGAGCACAACTTGGCCACCTTCCAGGTTCTGGGCTGGTACATCAGTTCCAGGCAATGTTTGCTGAACTGTATCCAGTTGTGTTTTAGAAATGTCATCATCACACCACATGTCAGGTCTTTAAAGTCTTCTGAGATAGTGCCCCTTTAATTTATAGATGGAAAAGCTGTAATAAACCCAGAGCTTTGGCAAGCAAAGGTTCTTTAGCACCGACCACCTCCCCCTTTTTCTCTACGCATGTTGTTGAGGTCTCTGTGTTAGGCACAATAGCAGAAAAACAGAATTAAACAGCTATTGTTATAATTTAACAGTAATATTACACTAGCATTCAGAGGTGTCGATGGTGTTCAAGTCCCATTGTGCTAGATGCTGTACAAAAATGTTAGGAAATGTATGGAGTTCGCAATCTGAGAAAATAAGTGATATGAAAAGGGGAGAGGAAGAGAGACAATCAAAGATACAGTTTTTCTACAGAAAGATATTTGTATTTTTTTTCCTGATTATATATGTTTTTAAGAATCCCTAACTGCCCATCAAAACAATTAATTCATTTCTTATAGGCACTAGGGCAGATATAGATCCTGAGAAGAGGCTAGTGACCTTACAGTAGAGCCCTGCATGGGATTATTCTTTAATTCCGCTCCCATTATTATGTCAGCGGGTCCTGCGGAACCTGCAGGATCCCAGTCCTGCTGTTGGGCGCTACACTAGTCCCGCACAGGCCTCTACCTTACAGATCCGTTCAGTGTGGGTTTTCCATACATACAACAGGACAGAGTCAGACACAACTAAGTTTGTGTGAACACTGACAGACATGCAGAGAAGGATGGCATCTTTGGCAGAGTGAGGAAGGCTGGAGAGTAACCCAATAAAATATATTTATTTGATTGTGGAGTCCTAGAAGTGGGGACTAGGGACTATAGAAATAGCTAAGAAGATAGAGATCAGTCCTAGCCTTTACTGTGTTAACCCAAACATTGCCTATTGTGAGTTCTGCCATGGAGAGGGGAGAGCAGAGGCTCTTTGCCTGATACCCTCCTTTCTTACACCCCTTTGAGCAATGAGACAATGAATGTAATATTTAGATATGCCTCCCTACTCACCAGCCAGATAAAGTGTCCAGGCACAGGAAAGAGAGCAAGTAATTTACTCCCATCCGTAACTCAGAGGTACAGTTCCTTCCAGGAGCTCCTTCTGAATGTACCATGTCTTACTTTGGGCTGATACTAGTGGCTTCAAGTTAAACCCCATCACTCACTTTCCATGAGGTGAGGCAGGGAAGGAGAAGTCAGGGAAGCAGGACAGCACCAACACGCTATTAAGTGCTGGCCTTGTATACTAATGATTCTGTGTATTTGAGTTAATTCATGTAGACTATCATTAATAATTTTGTGCCATGTATAGCACTGAGCACACTGGCACTGCTTAACAGACAGTAAATGGCAATAGATGAGAAGTCTACTTTTGTCATCCACGTATTTAGAAAGAGGACTTTGGAAAAGCTTTAAAATGAGGCCAAACACCTGGTAAGGTGATTTGTTGATGTAGAAGGTGTTTGTCATTGTCCAGTAACCATTACTATGGTCAATTAGTGACCTGAGCGATTCAGGAAGGGTGCTCTGACTTGACTGCAGCTTGAGATCCCCCACCCATAGTACTTGTGAAAAATATCCATTCTTAGACTGGGTTTTCTGCTGAATAGTGGAATATGTTGCCTAATATTAAAGTTCAACCTGAACAGTTTTAATCAGCCTCCTATTCTGGTGTCATTTACATTCTTTTTCCAAGTCACTCTAAGATGCACAGTCGACTCTCCATCTTTATTACAGCTTCATTAACCTTTTAAATCTTCTATTTTTGTATAGCAGCCTTTCCTTGGTTTAATTATCAATTTAAAATTCACAGTCAGTAACTGCTGCCATTTTAGTTTTTTGACATTTTTCACCTGCAGATTGTAAAATACAGAATTAAGAATCCTGTTCTGCTGTTGTATGTTGCATTCTGATTCTAGCTGGAGTAGTGAAGCTGGAATTCGGTTATTCATTGTCATTCAGGAATTGTTTGAGTTGTACTTTTGTGCTTTATGAGATCATCAGACCTCAGCCGAATTACAGTCCGGAATTTAGTTTTGCAAATATGTATTATCTTCCATGTGTTGTCATTGTGTCTGCTCTTTAGTATGATCATAAAACATAACTTGAGCATTTTATACAGGAATTCCATTTCTTCTTTTTTTTTTACAAATTTTTGCTTGTAGATAGGATCACCTGGCTTCAAAATCATTCAGTTCTCTTTTCTATCAGTAAATCTGCAGTTTTTACGGCATACTCATCACCATCCTATCTAAATCTGATGTGAGAGCAAATACTATATTTGATAGTATTTATTCCGTCATGCATTGTTCTGTGTACTTCAAGATGTTTCCTGCACCCCTCCATTACAACCACAGTGTTTTCTACTGGGTTTTTAGGAACGTCCATATATAAGGATGCATAACCATATCAGGGTTAGTGTAGATGTTCAGTCTTCAAATAATTTTTTCTTTTCCTCCAATCAGATAATCAGAACTTGATGACAGTTGTGCTGATTTGGGAGTTGGAGAACTAAACAATGGCTGTGACACAGTAGCAGCACATCTGTGTTAAAAGGCAATGCCCAGTCTTTCCTGTCCGGAATCATTGAAAGCATGACTAAAGATGTGGAGGAACTTAAACTATACCTCCCTACACCAGCTAATCTCTCTGTGCTCAAGGATAATCACATAAAGTGGTGTGTCTACCATGGTTTGGGGTTTTAGTTAGACCAGGAGGCAGCCTGAATTTCTACAATGGCTCAATTTCTTGGCTATGTGGCTAAAACAATGGGTGAAACTAGCACATCCTCTGCTTATCCTGGCCATTTTCCAGTGTTGCCACTCTTGAGCACTGTGTCTGTCTTCCTCAAATAATAGTTTCTGCTCCCCAGGACCTGTGACATCGTAGACCTGGTATGAATTATAAAGTATTTTTTCAAGATTTATCTGTCTTCATCTTGGTTTTCTTTCTACTTATTACCAGCATGTTGCATTTCCGATATTTCTTTTCTTATTATAGCAGAATTCCCATAAGGTAATTCCTGAGCCTCTTTCACAATTGTTCAAATATTTTTCATAACCTTCTACAATTCAGATCAGTTCATCTCTCTGGGTGCGGTTATTTGAAACCTAAACTTTAAAAGTTTTAGATGTCTGCTGAAAAATTTCAAACAAAGTACTGTGACCCATATCGAAACCCCAGCATTAAAGCTGTATACTTCTAACTGACAAGCTGGTAATGATTTCTCAGAGATACATCTGGGCCCTTCCTTGTCTCCTGGACTTCCACATTTTTTTTTTCTGATAGTCATACTGGAATAGGTATTAAAAAGAGCCAAACTATCCCAAACAAGACTTCATTGCAATGCCAGAATGCTGCTGAGTCACAGTATCTTCAGTACACAGTGTCAGATGACAACTTCCACATAATAGGTAGTCTTTATGTTGTACTTGCAGGTTTTCAATCATCTTGTCATACCAATTAATTTTACTTAGACAAAAGGGTCTAATTTCAGAGGGAAATAACTGACAATTTAAGAATACTTTGCATTTCTATAGCTCCGTTCCACCCAACAACCTCTCTGTATTTTACACACATTAATGAATTAAACTTGCTAGTAACTCTGTGAAGAATTTCCTTATTTCACAGACAGGGAAACAGAGGCACTGAGAAATTAAATGGCTTGTCAAGGTCAAACAAGATATTATGAGTAGGAAAGGGAACAGACCCCATCATACCTTATTGCTAGTCGGGTGCTTTAACCATTAGACTAGTACTCCTTGGCCACAGAGTGCAACCTAAAAGTAAGTCATAGTGAACAACTACTGGATCTTACTCAGGAATTAAAGTGAGGGAGAGTCAGTGGTGCAGGAACAATTTTTATAGTGAGGCTGTTGAGACCCATTGAACCAAACAGTAAACCCCATATATGATGGAAACCATTTCAAGCAGGGGGTACGGCAGCATCCCCAGCGCCCCGAGTTCCTATGTGGGGAGCAGGAGGAGCACAGCACCCCATCATCTGCAAAAGCATTAGGAGAGCCACCTACAGTTCCTGTGTTTCAGTGGCTGGACTTCCCCTTGTATATCAATCTATTGTAATCACTGAGTCAGATAAGAAAAACCCTAAACAATTAAAACCAAAAAGCCCACTGGCACTAAGAGCCAGCAAGAGCAAGACCAGGAAAAGAGCAACTCACTCCTTCCTCTAAAATCCACTCGCAGGGAGCAGAAGCCAGGGTAAGTGATCCTTAGACAATGCAATTTAGAAAGTGTTAGAGAAACTTCAGGAAGAGAGATCATATAAATGCAAATGATCATCATCACCATCATCGGTTATAATTGTCTACTAATTCAGTGTGTGAATAACATTTCCTTTGTGTGGTTTGTTTTGTTTTCTAGTGTTTTCTTGGGAGGTGTGAGGGGGGTGAATGACTGCGGGGGCTGGGAATGGGGTATAAAGCCTTTCAAGTTAGTGGGCGAGGTGTGTTAAGAGTTTTGTGAAGTTCCTGCAGTTCCCAATAGACAAGTGTCCGTTTCACCCAAACACAGCGCTCTGTTAACCCATCAGCAGTGTTGCCAGTTAGTGCTAAATGTTGAATGAATGTTCAGACTAAACTTCCTATCACCACATGAGGTGATCTTTCTGGATCAGAGTTGAAGCGCCCTGTTGTGTCTAGACAGGAGAGTAGGAACATCATAAGAACGGCCGTACTGGATCAGACCAAAGGTCCATCTAGCCCAGTATCTGTCTACCGACAGTGGCTAATCCTGCTATGGAACTCTTCTTTTCATAAAGAGAAGACCCATGATGTATTAAAGGGGAGGGAGGGGACACAAGAGGAGGGTCTGTGACTCTGCAGATACACACTCTACTTTACTCTGAAAGCACAAATGTGACCCAACTAATGCCACTATCTCTCCCTCTGCATTTGCTTCTTACCTTCTTGTGATCAGACTACTATCTGAATTAGCTATAACTCCTGCTTTTCACTTCATAACTTGCCCACAAGATGGAACAGACAAGAGAACTGGGAAAGAGCATGTGAGTGAGCCAACAAGTAAGGGAAATCATCAAGTTTCTCTGAATGTGCTAAGAAACAGTACACCTCTACCTCGATATAATGCGACCCAATAGAACACGAATTTGGATATAACATGGTAAAGCAATGCTCCAGGGAAGTGGAGGCGGGGGCAGGGCTGCTTACTCTGATGGATCAAAGCAAGTTCCATATACAAGTTTCACCTATAACACTTTAAGATTTTTTGGCTCCTGAGGACACCGTTATATCAAAGTAGAGGTGTAATTAGATGTATAGGTTACATTAGTGAGACAATGAAAATACATGAAGTATGTTTTTTAAGAAAAGTGACTAACCACACATTATCAGTTTTACAGTCACTTTTCAGAGTAGAAATACTCAGTGTTTTTCTATATATCACTTCAATATAACCTTTAAACTCAATTGCAATTGCTTATTTCTCAGTGTTTTTGTAATAAAATTTACTCACTTTACAAGTAAAAACAGATATTTTTCTAGCTGCCAACCTTGCAAACTCAGCCTGGGCTCTGAGAATCAAGCTGGGTTCTTTCCATCTCACTCATCATCACTAACAACAAATGTTCTGTAGCCCTCAGTGACACCTGTGCAACTTCACTGCCTTCAATTCATTATGCCAGTGTCACCTGTGCAGCTCCTGCTGCCTTCAATGGATTTGCACAGGTGTCAATGATTGGTACTTAGTAAACATTCCTGTTAGTGGTAAACCAGATGGAAAAGAATCTAGCTCACTCAGTCTTAGCAGCATGAGCTTTCCAGTGCTGGAAGGAGTAAAGGTCACTGCAAACTGATTTTAGTTACTAAAATAGATGTATGAGATTGAACACATACAGGGTAAGGAGGTGCTATTTTTACATAACCAGAGTGCTTTAAAATAAATAAATGAGAGTCTTTGCCTAGAGTTGCCAGTTAAAGTGGGTTAGAAATTCTATGAAACTAAAGTCATTTGCTTTTTGAATTCTATTACCTTTCTGCAATAATAAATTTTACTTTTTTTAATTGCATAGATACAATTGCTCTATAAATACATATAATTACAGCTCTTTAATTATTTGATTTATGATTTTGAGAACCAAGTAGAATTGGAATTAGAAGTATATCTGAGATAGAGCCTCCTTTTAAAAATGTTTTTGTTTCTTTTAATGGAAATTATGATCATTAACTATAACATAGAAGATGATGATGAAAATGGATTTTCTACCATTTTAATCTACAACTTCAAAAGACAAGTGTCCTGTATGTGTTTATGAAAATAACGTGGAATCTGAACATCCCTTCACAGAAGAAAAATCATCAGATCATCTAAACTTCTAACACACTGTATAAACTAATCAAGCCACCCCTTAGCCTTCTCTTTGTTAAGCAAAAGAGACTGAGCTCCTCGAGTCTATCACTATGAGGCATGTCATTCTTGTGGCTCTTCTCTGAACCCTCTCCAGTTTATCAACATCTTTGTTGATTTATGGGAACCAGAACTAGACAATGCTCCAGAAGCAATGACTATGGTACCAAATATAAAGGTAAAATAACCTCTCATAAAAAAAAGCCTTTAATTCATTTAATGTGAGCCCTGTTAATTTTATATCATCTATTTTTTTAATCAAAACATTGTGCGGTACCAAGTCAAACACCTTACAGACATCTAAGTGCATTATGTCAACACTATTATCTTTATCAACCAAACTTGTAATCTCCTAAAAAAAAAAATCTAGTTAGTTTGACAAAATCTAGTTATTTTCCATAAACCCATGTTGATTTGCATTAATTACATTACTCCTCCTATAATTCTTTAATAATCAAGTCCCATATTAACCACTTGATTATCTTGCCCAAAATTGATATCAGGCCTATAACTACTCACATCATCCCATTTAGCCTTTTTAAATATTGGCACAATGTTAACTGTCTTGCAGTCTTCTGGAACTTCCCTTGTGCTCCGCAACTTATTGAAAATCAACATTAATTGGCCAGCAAGCTCCTCAGCCAACTCTTTTAAATCTCCTGGATGCTGGTTATCTGGACCTGCTGATTTTAAAATGTTTAACTGTAGTTGTTTCTGTTTAACATTCTCCAGAAATATTAGTGAAATGGAAAGAATGTTACTGTCTCCATATGATGAGACTATATCATCTGTTTTTTACCCCCCAAACAGATAACAGAAATCTTTATTGAACACTTCTGCCTTTTCTTGTTATTAGTTCTACCATTTCTGTCTATTGCAAGACCGATACCAACATCAGGAACTAATTAACAACTTCGGGTTTACATTCATTACTATCAACTTCTTTTTCTTCTTCTGTTTGTGTGTGTATATTTTATATATATATATATACACACACATACATACACATACACACACACATACGCACACTTGTGAGCCAAGTCAACTGGGAGGAAGAATTTAATCAAAAAATGGGAATGATACTTGGGGAATTGTTTAAGAACACTTTACTAGATGCCTAAAAAGCCACAAAGAAGGAGGTCATATTGGTTTTTTTAAAAAAAGCCACAATCAAAGAAGAAGGTCATATTGGTTAAAAAAAAAATAAACTTGCTTTACAGAAGAAGTGAAAACCACTGTAAATATATAGATATGCTAGCTTTTGGGGCCTATAATAAATTAAATTATTCCTGATTATCACTTTTTTCCTGATTAAATTCTTCCTTCCAGCTGATTTGGCTCATAATCATTTTCAGTTTTGTGAAAACAATGAGGAGTCCAATACCTCTCTTGGAATTGACATCTCTTCATCAATTATTGGGAGTGGACCACATCCACTCTGACTGAATGGGCCTTGTTAACACCGGTTCTCCACTTGTAAAGTAACTCCCTTCTCTTCATGTGCCAGAATATTTATGCCTTTACCTGTAGTTTTCAGTCCGTGCATCTGAAGTGGGTTTTTTACCCACAAAAGCTTATGCCCAAATAAATCTGTTAGTCTTTAAGATGCCACTGGACTCCTTGTTGTTTTTGTGGATACAGACTAACACAGCTACCCCTCTGATACTTAGTGCTTTAATTGGCTCAATTTCACAAAAGTACCAAGTATCTACATTACTGTTCTGGGTTTTACTGTGTTTGTTCGTTATAAATGTGAACGAGGTATAATCACTTGTACCTAAGCTACCAGTAGACGAGTGGACTCACCCCTGCAGCACCTCCTGCTGGTGACTTCAAGGAATTAGCTCATTCCAACTCCAGAGAACCCTCTGCAGGCCAGTGATCCGCCTGTCCTCTGCCCCTCTATGTCCCTTCTGGACCCTGGTGCCCCTTTAACTGGAGTGCTGGCCCTTGGCAGTACCCCACCAGTCTGGGTCTCCCTTCCCTGGGGAACCCCCAACTCACTATCCCCACTTCACCTCAGTTTTGGGTCCTGCCCAGTCTCCATCTAGCCATCCTGCCCTGGGGCAGACTGCAGTATCAGCCACTCATCATAGGCAAAGAGGTCTGGACTGGCTGCCTTTACCCACCCTCAGGCTGCCCCTCTGCAAACCCAGTACACAGGTGGGCCTAGAATTAGGCCCTGCAGCCTGGGGAGTTGCTGGCCTAAGGCTTCCTGGCTCCTAAGGCCTCCCTCTAGGGCCCCTGGGTGAGTTCCCCAGAAGCCAGGCCTGTCTCCCTCTCTAGTCAGAGAGAGACTACTGCTTCTGGCATCCCTGGCCTTCTTATAAGGCTCAGTTAATTAGTTTGGGGTGTGACGCCAGCTGCAGCCACTTCCCCCAATCAGACAGGGTTTTACCTTGCCCAGCCCCAGGCCTCTGCAGGGCTTTTCTAACCCCTTCTGGGCTGGAGTGGGTCGTCACCCCGCTACACTACCATTATTTTTTAATTCTGTGATCAGTTCCTCTTTATCTGTTAGGACAAGATCTAATAAAGAGTTCCTCTGTACTGGCAGTAATACTTTTTGAATTAGGAAATTGTAATCCATAATATTTAGAAATTACAAGGATTTTGTACTACTGGCAGCATGAGACCTTCAGCATTGTAGTCCTCCATAAGCACACAGCTGTTTTCCTAAATATTATAGATACATATGTAAGGAAGGTCATCCTGTTTCCTAGAGTGATTTGATGGTCTATAGCAGACACCAACTACTTCCCCATCTTTTGCTTTATCTGTAAGGACATTAATGCTTAAGTATTCAATATCATTATGGTCTGATTTATCCATGACTCAAAAAGAGGTAACACCATTTTTGACACAGAGTGCCATTCCCTCTCCCCTTTTGCCTACTCAATTGTTTCTAAACAAGTTATAGCCATTGATTTTAACATTCCAGTAGTGTGAATCATTCCATCAGGTTTCCATAATCACAACTAGATTGAATTTATGCTCATAAATGAGCAATTACGATTCCGCTTATTTACTACCCAAGCGTCTACAATAGGTGTACAGGCAGTTAAATAATTTCTTCTCTTCATGCCCTTTGATCAGGGCCGGCTTTAGGAAGTACGGGGTCCAGTTCAAACAGTTTTGATGGGGCCCAGGCAGGGATGACTAAAACAAAATAACACTTAAAAAAACTCCTTTCATTTCTTCCATGTATTATTTACTTTCCATGATTATATAAATAATAACAAAATTATATATTACATACATTGCATCATATATTAACTAGCTGATCTGCACTTTCATATTAGGAAAATAAATTGTTTTGATAGTTGTACAACTGATTTTCTTCATTAATATTTATTTTATTAAAATTTATAAAATATTTCCTTATTAATCTAAAATTGCTCCCTCCTTCTCCCCCTCCCCCCAGCACTGCCTGGCCCTGTGGAAACAATCCCTCCTTCCCCAGCTCCACCCCGTCGAAGCAAGGTTTGGAGGGGGGGAAGAAACGGCACACATGGGGTGACCAGATCACAGCAGTAAAATAAGACCTGCCCCCTCCCTGCTCAGCCCCACCATCACACCCCTCTTCACCCCCTAGCCCCCCGCTGGCTAGCTGCATCCCTCCTAGTCAGTCCCCCACCCATCACTCACCTCCTTTCACCTTCTCCCTCCCCTGCCAGAAACCCCCATGCCCGCCCCTAGAACTCCTGCTGGCTCAGTGCTCGCCTCTTTGCCCATCCGCCACTTGCCCCCTCACCTCCTCCCCAAGTATAAAGCCTCATTCATAGACCCAGGGGTTACTATATTACTGCACACAGTAGTCAATCAATGCAGTTGTAGATAAATCTCTGCATTATGCATTTTTGTATAACTTTTATATAATTTTGTATTGAACCTTGGTAATATGTTATAGCAGACCCCAAAGGTAGTGTAATTAAGGTAAAAGAAAAGTGTCTTTTTGCTAGGAGTAGAATAAGATCTTCCCCCCACTTTGTAATCAATTGCCCTGTTGAATGAATGAGGTGTGAATTAGGAAGGTGTGGAAAGCAGCAACTCCAGACAGCTGAAACCCTTGGAGAGGGGCTGTGAGCCAGACCAAAGAGCTTTGCCCAGGCTGAGTGGGATGGATGTTTGGGTGCTGGGTGCAGGTCCGTGCTGGGGCAACGGGGTGGGTGCAGGAAGGGTGGAGGGGTGCAGGCTCTGGGAGGGAGTTGCAGAGGGGGGTGCAGGCTCGGACAGAGTTTGGGGACCGGGAGGGGGTGGTGTGCTGTGGGGGGGGAGAGGAGGGGAGGGAACTGCCTCACCATGTGGTTCTTCTCTCTGCTGCCCTCACCAAGCCTCGTGGGGAATGGGGCTGCCCCTTGCCAGTGTTTGCAGGCGTGGGTGCTAGGGAAACCAGTCAAACTCTGTTTCTCACCTTTCATTGAATGGGTCACTTAATCCCTTACCACCCTTCCCGCCCTCTCACCCGTCTTTTCTAACTGGCTCTTTGATCTTTTTGGTGAGCAGATGAAACACAACACCAAGGAGAGCAACAGCTGGAAGACTAGACTGACCCACCCCACCTAGTGCTCCTGAGCCCAGGATTAGGGCAAATGTTTCCCCCATCCCCAGGCATCCTGTTTCACTCTGGCCTCATTCCCAGTGCGGCCAGTGATTCTGTAGCTGCGTCAAGGCTGGAATTTCCGGACCTCCCCACCCCCCTAAACTTCACCCTTTTTGCAACCACTCTGCACAAGAGTACCTTACTTCCTGCCCTCAGAGTGCTGGATGGCTAGAAAGCTGAGCTGGCATTTGATTGATCCTGAATATTATCACCGCCCCCAAAAAACCCTAATATCCCACAGCTTTGGGGGGGAATAGCTCCCCCCCCAAGCCAGTCTATGTATGTTTTAGGGCAAACGAAGGAGTCCATAGTTTAAGTGGAATTCTCAGGGCCCCACGCGGTCTTGCAGCAGGGAAGCAGAGTTGACGTGATAGGGAACTGGTTTGGATAGGAGCCCCAGTCCCCTTCCTTTGCAAAATAATTTGGAGAGGGGAATCAGATCACTGTGCCTCAGTTTCCCCTCGGGGGGCGGGGATAAATCTCAGCCTGTCTTGTTGCAGACCTTTCACATTCTCCCCTCCTGATGTATTTGATTTCCTCCTCCAAACCTCCCTCTCTTTCTCACCTGGAGTTCACAGCACTAAGTACCGGCTCGGGGCTTTTTTCCTCGGTTACATGATCCCGACTTTAGTTTGAAACAGACACAGGCAGGCACAAACTCACCCTCAAACAGCAACACCCTGAAAACCACAACACCACCCCAATATTACAAACCTAGGGGGAATCACAGGGTCAAACACTCACAGTTGGAAGCCCCAGCAGCTGCTCAGGTGAGTGAGGTCCACTGCAGAGATTCCTGTCTCCCACCGGACCAGAAGCTCCCTCGGGGTCTCCTCCAGGTGAGTGTTGGGGGGAGGGGAGGGAAGGCTGCAAAGCACATGTGCCTTCTCCTCCCTCCTGATCTGCAACAGCCATGGGGCTGCCTCTGCTCAGCCCTGTGCTGCTGGCATCTCTCGGTGCCTAGCAGCAACAGCTGCTGCTTCCGGGAGACACAGAGCTTTGCTTCCGGGAGAGACGCTGCAGCGCGGGGCCCCCTCAGGCGCAGGGCCCAATTCGGGGGAATCAGGCAAATCGGCCTAAAGCCGGCCCTGCCTTTGATACCCTGTTTGTTTTTATTCTCCACATCTTGGTTTTGTGCTGGGTGCTCATATCTTTCCTTTATTTACCTTTTGCATTTAGTTTAACCCCCTCCTGACTACTCTAGCCCATCTGTCCCCAAGGACATTACATCTCCCCCTTCTACTGAGATGGAGGCTTCCAAACTATGCAGCCTCCTTTCCCCATGGAAGCTGGGCCAATGTTCCACAAAACCAAAACCCTACACCACTTACCTAGTCAACGATTCACTCCCAGAATCTTCTGCCTTCTGTCTGTGCTCATGGGACAGAAAGGATCTCAGAAAAGATGGATTGGACATGCTGCATCTTAGCACACTTTGAGTTCCCTGAAGTAATCTAGTATCTCTGAGATATCAAAAATGCACTGCATTAGTGATGATTTGAACCATCACTGATAAATCATTTGACATCTACTTCAGAAGCCTAGCCAATCTGAAAGTGACATCTCATGTCTTAGCTCTAGGAAGGCAGCATAACATCCTGTAATTTACCAGTCCCTTGCAAAATGTTCTTTACTTTGCCTGAATATTGATTCTCCAACAAGTATTGTCTTTCTTCCTTGGACAGTTGGAGAACTCTTTACGGGCAAGCTTGGGCCAAACTCCCATCTACATGTGTATGTGTCACACATCTCTCCTTTTCCTTATAGCAGCTGGATTTTTAGAGGTGTCATCCACATTATGGGGTGGGTATTGACTTGAAACGTCTAGCTGTGTGGAATTCCTCGTAGTCATCCTCGTAGTCATGTCCACAGCCTGCCTATTCTCATGTGTCTCCAGCCACAGAGAATGACTCTGTGACCTCCTGTCTCTCATCACTGTGAGCCATCAAGCCTTGTTTTAGACTTCTCTCTCTGATTCCTTGGTGGCCAGCTCTGTTCTTCCTTCAGCCTGGATTATTGGTGTTTCCCAAACTGCCTGTCTAGGAACTACTCAACACTTCTGATTCTCAGTAGCATCTCAACTTGCCCCTCCAATCCAAAATCTTTTCCTGAAGCAAAGCCACCGACTTTCACTTCGTGCACATGAAATCCCTTCTGTCTTCAGACAGGAAAGAAAATATGTCACATTCATTGCAGATCACCATCACTGTTCCAGCACTGGCTATCTTCATATCACACGTAATGCTGAAGCTGGAAGGAAAGCTCCTCGCACTCCCTACAAAACTCCTTTTTTAGCTGCTTCTATTCACAGCAAGTGACTTTTTATACCAAGTCTTCCCTGATTAGCTCAGCTCAGCTCCATCTATCACTACCAGAAGGTGATTAACCACTCAGGGACTTCAAACAAGGAGGCTGATCAAAACTCTAAGGGCTAGAGACTGTTGGCCTTTAGCAAGACATCCTGCTTACTCAGGAGCCCAGGGCACAGCTATGCACACCATACACAGAGGTCAAACATAGTCAACCAAACAATCCACACACGGACCAAATGCAGCACTCACCAAGTCCCACTTCGTCCAAGCACGGAGTCTGCAGCTACTCCCTCCAAAACTCCCATGTTAGTTGCCTCTGTTCGCAACTCTATGTGATCTGGATGCTGGAATAGCTTCTAGACTATACAATTCTAATAAATGAGTAGCTTTCATTGTTTCAGCTAATACCCTGGCTAGTTTATTTGTAATCACATTTTTTTTCTTTTCCTTTTGTGGTTGCACTGTGCATTGTATGTTTGGTGAGTCCTCTAAAAAAAAAATCTGTGAAATACCTCACTTTTGCTTCTTTATTTTTAAAGACAAAGAGATTACTGCAGGAGGGACTGCAGGCTCTGGGGTGGGGCCAGGGATGAGGGGTTTAGGGTGAAGGAGGGGGTTCTGGGCTTGGGCAGGGTGTGAGGTCTCTAGCTGGGGTGTGGGTTCTGGGGTGGGCCTGGGGGTAAAGGGTTTGGGGTGCAGGAGGGGGCTGGGGACGGGGGGTTGAGGTGCAGGGTCCCAGTGGCGCTTACCATGGCTCCCAGGAAGCTGCCACCAGGTCCCTGCAGCCCCTACACGGCCAGGTAGGCTCTGTGGGCTGCCCTTGGGCCTGCAGGCACCACTCCCACAGTTCCCATTGGTTCTGGTTCCCAGCCAATGGGAGCTGTGGGGGCGGCGCCTGCAGGCACAAGGGCAGCAAGCAAAGCCTCCCTAATTACCCATGCACATAGGAGCTGCAGGGACCTGATGGCCACTTCCGGGAGCAGTGTGGAGCTAGGACATGCAGGGAGCTTGTCTTAGCCCTGGACCCCCGCTGCGCTGCCAGCTGGACTTTTGACAGCTGACTGGAGTTGCCAAGGTCCCTTTTTGACTGGGCATTCTGGTCAAAAACAGGACGCCTGGCAACCCTAGCATCAGCAGAGGGAGCACTGAGAGCACACAAGAGAATGTCTTCCTGATCTCAGTTATTAAATCTGTGTTCACAGTGGCTCCCAGCGACTGGGAGGAGCAATTGCAGAAGTCCCACTCAGTTGCAACAGGACTGGGCTGGAGTATACTCAGTGCAGTGTAATCTTTGGAGAATTTTGTAGCCCAACTCTAACAAAACTTTCCTGCACATGTGAAAATTGTTATTTTTGGTCACTTATAACTTGGCCAAAATTGGGCAGTTTTTCACAGAGATAGAAAAAGGCACACACCTTCCTCCAGGGACACTCCACTGCCAAATTTCAAGACACTGTGTCAAAGCATAGGAATGCTAGAGCTTCTCAGCTAAACACTTGTAAGGATCTTTTAACATGGGGGAACCCAATCCCACCCCACTCAAAAACATATTTTCCCCTAATCACAGTTGAACTATTCTAGCTGAAACTTTCCAAAAGAAATCAGTGTGAGGCTGATATCTGTCATGGAAAATTTCTGACCAAACCCTTTGGCAAAGTTATAAGAAACGGAAAAGAGTATCTTATAATGAAAAGGATTGGGCAGTCTTAATGAGAGGTTGTGCAATATGAAACAGACACTGTAATCTATTAATCGTGTGCATTAATTATATCAATTTCTTATAGCCACTAAAATGCTAAAAAAATCTATGATCCCAGAACAAAATAGTAGCCCTTGTGCAGAACACTTATGCTAGTGATGTCAGCTTATTTTTTTTTTCTTTTCATTTTTTTTTTCAAATTAGACTCTGGACATTTTTTAACTCTCTCTCCTGATTGGTTGTTTGCTCCTGCCTGCCTGCCTTCCTGTGGCTACATCTTCTTCATCCATCCCTCTTCCTCCTATCAGTGTCCCTTTCCCTCTTCCTTTTAGTTTCCTAATCCCTTAAGAGCAGATTAAAATTCCACTCTTCTACTCTTCCCCACATTGTTCAAGGAAACAATTTTGAGGTACTTGAAGTAGTGAGAAAGAGATCTTCATTACAGAGACCGGGCTGAATGAGGAGAGGATGGAGACAGGGAGCAAGGAGAGTAGGAAATGAAGAACATTTTGATGGATGGGCTCAATTGTCTGTCTTAAAAATTCAGTGAGATACTATGCAGAGATGGAAAGGGAGATTAAAAGTAGAGAACAGTTGTTCAGGCTTCCACTCTCCTACAAATCTATAAGTAACATTTATTATCTTGAATTTTGGTCGTGCATGTGCACACATGCTCAATCAGTAATATCCCAGTACCACATTTCTTCCCCCAGTCATGTCGAGCAGACAAAACTTTCAATGCAGAGTATGGAAAGTGAATGCTCAATACTTAGCTTTTTTCCCCCCTCCTCCCAATTTCTTTCCAAGTGAGCTGTTTTTGATCAAAGAGACATAATTAAAGAATTAAGTGAGTTTACCTGTAATAGACTGCCTGCAGTTTTCCACTGCATTTTTTGCCAAGCAACAGTCTACTTTACATGATTGTCTATTACACTCATTAGGAAACTAAGCAAGCTAATTGTGTTTCTCTGGGAGAAAAATAAATGAAAGGTAGAAAAGGTGTGTAATGCTTTGATGAGATGAATGTGGGTGCATGCTCAAAGCCTGCTTGTGTTCATTTAGCACATGCTTGTAGAGTATCTTTAGCTTTCATGTGGTATGTATGATGATCTTTTGTCATTTTGATTGTGCCTTACCCAGTGGCTGGTAGGTCAGGGAGGTGGCTGGTGTTCTGGAAGAGGCTTCATTCTCTTTGACAAGAGGAAGAATAGTGGTTAGTTCAGCTGCTTAGTTGGGGCTCTACACTGCAACCTAGATTGATTTCATAAAGGCAACAGTTTTGGGGTTATTTTTGTCTGTTCCTCTCTGTCCCCTCTTTCTGGTATGCTTTCTGAGTAAATTCTTTGCTTGCAGAGCAATGACACATTCCCTTGATCTGGATGATAAATATTTATGCCGAAGAAGAGCAGAAAGCTCACTTTTGGATGCTTTCCCATTTTACACTGTGCTGGCTTTTGGCCTGATCTCTGTATTTAGAAAACATTGTGTATACCTGCATGCTTTCTTGACTCAATTTTCTGTTGCTAATGGCTCCACAGTCACTGCTGCATGAGAGCCCTGCTACACACTGGAACATTTCAATGAGCAGTCACAACACTTAATGAAAGCAAGCTGAAAATGTGTAGCGATTTTTCTGTGTGTAATCTTATTTTATGGAGAAATTCATAGCTGACCTCAGGAAAGAGTGCGGCACTCAAACTGTAAACATGACTTGCAAAGCACTTTACGAATACATTGTTAAACCTGTGCAGTTAAAAAATGCAAAAATTACAACTATTACAGCAATATTAAATTGCTTGATTTCACAAATATAGGCTTTTATAGTCCTGTTTTTCTTATTAACTGAGAAATTATCACATTTCTGGGTTTAGATTCCCCCCCCCACCCCCCCTGCACACTTTAACATATTATTTTTAAAAATCCAGAATACATCCAGTGGTAATATATATGTTTTTAATTAAGGAAGTTGTTTAAGTTAGGAAGGAATGTGTTTTCCACCTTAGCTGCTAGCACTGTTATTTTGCTAGAATTTAACTAGGCTGACCCAGTTGCCTAAGCCCAGTGGTTTTTGGAAGGTTAGATTAACAGAGCAGCATCTTATTATTCTACATTGTCATAGCTGTATCTTTGCAACAGAAAGAAAGAAAGAAAGAAAGAGAGATTAAATTCAAAAAGGCCAAGGGAAGCTTAGAATTTGAAAAAAAAATACTGAATGCAACAAAAATTGAGAAACACCTAAATATCATTACGTCTAATTGACTTTTTTTCATTATTGCAATTTCTCTCTCTGTGATGCTGAGGCAGAGTTGGTTGGTTGGTTTTTTGGAGGCTACTGCTATGTGTTTCAATGAGTCAATTAAAATCTCCTTCATACAAATTGTTCCAGGAACAGATGTGCCTGCCAAGCTGGGCCAAGAAAATGTGCAGTGAGGTTACAAAGAAGGTGGGCCTTCATTATGTCCTGCTAAAATCTTACCAGATGCTGATTGAGCATACCTAGAAGTGATATTTCAGTCACTTGTTACTTTATTTATTTATTTATTTTATTTATTATTCTTAATTTTCTCCATTCCCAACATTAGGAAAGGGTGAAAGCAGCACTCCTCCTTAAGGATAATGGTGCAGAGTGTCAAGTTTCAGACTACTGTTGTTTTTGCTGAAGTCTTGTCTGAAAAGGTGTGTGTGTGTGTGTGTGTGTGTGTGTGTGTGCTTTAAATGGGAAAAGGGTATTGATCAATGATGTCAACTTAAAAAGGATCAGAAAAACATTTCTGATTTTTTTTCAAGCGCTGTTTACTGAGAATAAACAGGGACAGTTTGAATGCAAAATTAATTTTTCAGTCATGAACAGCTGACAACAAATGGAAACCCTTCAGCAATTTTCAAAAGTCACCAGTGACTTAAAATCATACTTCCCTCTGAAAAATATTTTAGCTGCTGTTCTTGTACATAATGCCTAAGACTAGTCTAACTGCAAGAGATCAGAGCTAAAAGTCTGTTTCTTCAGTGTGTTTACTTTGGATATCTGACAACATTTTGTGTAATACCACTTTCTTTCCTGTTTGTGTTTGTGGGATCAACCTTCACACAGCAACAAGGGAAAGAAAAACATATATACATAGGAGTGTGTGCTTGTAAAACCACATGGCATGGGAACTCAGGAACACATAAAGTATCTGAAATTCCTGTTAATTCAAGTTTTAAAAATTCACTAGTTTTCAAGTTTAACTATAGCTTTCACTATCACCAACAGCTACTGTAAGTTAAAAAAAAAAAAAAACCAACCCCCCCCTCCCACAACTATAAAGGGGAAATATTATTCATATATCATGTCCCTTCGTGTCATAAAAGGATTCTGGACATTTACAAACTAAAGCCAAAGGCATAATACACACAGCTGTAGAGGCTTCCACCAAAGACCTGGTGTGTTTTAATATGGTTGGAAAGAGAAAACAAATGTAATTTGTTACATTGGAGAGTCTACTCACTTATGTTAGGAAGGATGAAAATAACACTAAGCATCTGTCATCTTCAAATGTTAGGCAGGTACAATGAGCTGATTAAGAATTTAATCTCCCTCCTTTTTAAACTCAAATTAGTACAGATGTGAGAGAGCAATAGTTGGAATGAGTTCATATAGACTTTTAGAGAAATGAATGAGACTGGGCCAAAACCTATACTTATTTACACTGGCTTACACCAGGAGTAACTAATTTGAAGTTGATAGGATAAAACAGATTTAAATGAGTAGAGAATCAGGTCTGTAGTTTCCCAACTCTTGTTCTATTGTTTGTTCAGATCACTTAAGATTTTATATCTTTTTTTAGCTACAGAATAGGCTGGGATGCGTTTTATCTTGAACGAATGAATTCCCGGTGAATACAGCAGTGCTGCTGGCAGGATCTCTTTTGGTGGCTACAGTTTCAGCATATTAAGAAAAATGGTCCTTATGCCTGTTAGATAAGGAAGCTGACTTAGTGCTCCTTTGTGTTTCTAATATAGCTGTATCCTGGCCGATTACTTCTTCATTAATTTGTTCAAACAGAAAAGCATCTATGAGGTGATTTTTTCCCCCTTAAACGTCTGTGCGCAAAGTGAGTTTGAGGCAAAACCAGGGGAAAATACCAAATTGAGAGGGAGGGAAACAGCATACCAAACACCTTGGATAAATTGTGAAATCTGGCTATAGAATATCAATATTTTTGTATTTCCTCTTTGTCATCAGAATCCAGATTGACTTTTTTCAGATCTGAGATGAACTGGCATCTCAAGCAAGGTTCATTTAAGGAAAGAATGGGCAGTTAACAAAACACACTAGAGGTTACTATGGATCACTCCTCAGGGTTTCCTGTTGAAATGAAGCAAGATAATCTTATATTATATAAAGAATATTAGATCAAGGGATTTGGTCAGATATGTTAAGAGACTTATTACATTTTTTCCCCTACATGATTGTGGGGTATGTGACAGATCATCTTTTTTAACATAGTGGGCTGGAAGCTCGGATGGTTTTAAGAAAGGCTCTAAGAGCTATTGAGCTGTTTCTGTTTGACAGTCATAGGCTAGATTCCCTCATTTATATTTAACTGTAATCATCAGCTTTGAGAACAGTTTCTAATTTTAAACACATGCTGCTTTTTTTTTTCTTTCGCTTCAGAAAAGCTTTAATTTGCTTGGGTGCATCTCTAATTTAACTGCCAACATGCTTCAGCCCTGGAGTGGACTTTGTACATGAAAACTGTGCTGCCAAAAACTGCTGCCTGTTTCTTCTGAGAGTAAAGATGGATTTCTGGTTGAAATCCAGGCCTTGGGTGTCAGATGAACTGTGTGTTATTCCCAGCTCTATGGCTATTCCTGTGCAATCTTGAATAAATATCACCTCTCTGTGCTTCATATAATAACTGTCTCACAGGGATGTCATATAACTAAGTTAATCAGTATCTGAAAAGTGCAAGTAGAAGTTTAAAGTAGTAGGATTATTTCTTGTCATACCACCCAAATTCAATATCTCTTTTCTAACCATATGCAGAAATATGTGGAGATGTTTATAAATCCTGCCTTTTCTGACATCACTTCCAGTAGAGTTTCTTAGCAAGCTTATGTCAGAGGCCCACATTTCAATTAATACACCATGTGACATCAATAAAAGTGTGTTTAGACAGTGCACTTTACAGTAAAATTGTGACATTTGCCTAGCTGTCTGTGTATTTAATCATCACACAGCTTCATAAACTGCTTGCCTTTACTGTAGGGCAATGCTAAACCCAGGGAGAGGAAATTATAATGGCCACCAGGGTATGTTCATATTTGTACAGAATGTTGTCCATTTAACAAAGATGAACATGAAACAAAAATCCATATGTTTGGATTTGTTGATGCGTTATTAATTATGGAAAGGATCATAGCATAACACAATGAGAAATAATTTAAGATGATACAGAAAAATCTCAGGCTTTAGAGTGTAATTCTTTGGTGAGAAACAACCAAATCTTAATCTCTACTCCTGTAAGAAACAGTCTGTGTGAAATGCCACTTGTGAGTCTGTGGCTTAGTGTTAGATTCATCAGAGAGTTTAAAAATATATGGCGGAATAACAGGGCTTGGAGCCAGAAGACTTTGACTCTCTGTTTGGCTTTGCAAACAGAGTTAATGTGTGTGATCTTGGGTAAACACTTGGGTTAAGCATATAAATTCATGATTAGACATCTGAATAAGATACAAATGGTTTCCATTAATACCAGACCCTTTGAAAGTTAGGTCACTTGTTGAACTGTCTAAATGTTGATGTATGTGTCTAGCCTTAATGAACTCATTGACAGCTATAGGTACTCAGTACCTCTGCAAAATCAGGCTGCTTACTTCAGTGCCCAAATGTGAAATTAGCTAACTAACTTCGAGTACCCATGTTTGTGTGTAACACAATCTTCTTTAGTTTCCCCCGTATGTGAATGGAGTTTGATGTTTCCCAGTCTCTCAAGGTTGTGAGACTTATTTAATTGAGTATTTGGAGAGACCAAATGGTAGCAGACATCTTTCACTGTAATATACTACAATTATCCATTTGAAACAATAACAAAATATCTGTATACAAAGATATAACAGAAACTTCAGATGGCTGTAGCAAGTGTCCTTGAGGTTTTTTCAGTAACCAAAGTGTTGCTTGCATATGTTAGTGAGAGAATTCACAACATACATCATTAACCCTCATCATCTACTAACCACAGAGATCATTTAAGCATACAGAAAGTGTTCAGCTTCCTCACTGTTACCATGGGCAATTTTTATTGAAACCATGATCGGGTGCCCACATGGATGAGAAATTCATTTTGCTGTCAAACAGCATGTTTAAGTGAAGTAGCATTCTCTTGAAAAGATTACTGCAAATTGATATAAATTAAGGTCTGCTTTCTGTGAAGGAGGAAGTTAATCGAAGTAAGATTAAAGCTATAGGCTGCTTTTATTCTATAGAGGTGCTTCACTGATTTGTTAAATAATGGATTATTTGATGTACTGTACTGGGACTGATGTAGGTCATTGTCATCTTGGACAGCTCCAGATTTAAGGAGAGAGGGGAAAATATTGATATATTGTAATTTCCCAAATTCCAGGTTAGAATCAATATAATGAGCAAATAAATCCTTCTAACTCTTGTTTCTTTTACCATATGTTAAGACCTAAACTTGTTTTGTATCCTTACTTTATTTCACAGCCCCTCAAACCAATTAAATAAATATTTCAGTGATATGTCTTTTAATTACTATCCTACTGAAATAAATACTAATGCCTCTTTTTAATAAAAGATTTGTCTTCAGCAAATGTCAGGATCAAACAGGTCTCAGGAAATTGAATCGGATTTCTTTTGGCATTGTAAGGAGTGGTTAAAGGGATGCTTGACCATACTTGGTTTTTTTTGTTCTTCTCTGTTTTAAAATTACATGTAATTCCATATAATTTTCCAATCCCCAAACAGGTGCTTTTGGTACAGTAACTCCTCGCTTAACGTAGTTATGTTTCTGAAAAATGCGACTTTAAGCAAAACAATGTTAAGTGAATCCAATTTCCCCTTAAGAATTAATGTAAATAGGGGGGCGGGGTAAGTTCCAGGGAATTTTTTTTCACCAGACAAAAAAAATTATATTATATAAATATATACATAATATATGTTTTAAATAAACAATTTAATACTGTTCACAGCTATGATGATTGTGAAGCTTGGTTGAGGTGGTGGAAGTTAGAGGATGGAAGAGGGAGGGATATTTCCTAGGGAATGCCTTACTGCTAAATGATGAACTAGCACTCGGCTGAGCCCTCAAGGGTTAACAGATTAGTGTTAAGGTAGCCTCTCACACAAGGCAGCATGGACATGAGGGAGGAGAGAAAGCGTAACAGACAGAGACAGACACACACCTTGTGTGTGGGAGAGAGAGAGAGATGCACACAGCCCCTTTAAGTAAGCTGACTCACTCTTAAGTGCAATGTCTTTTTAAGTGGATCAGGAAGTTGAGACAGCAGCTGCTGCTCCAGGCTCTCTCCGTCTGTCTCTCCATCCATGTCCCCTCCCTGCTCTAAATGGAGAAGGGGTAAGTAGGGTGCAGAAGCAGGTGGGAGGGGGACACCCTGACATTAGCCCCTCCCTCCCCCCCTGCACAGAAAGCAGGTGTCTCTGGGAACAGCTCTAAGGCAAAGGGCAGGAGAGGGAGGGACAGCTGAACTGCCGATACATAGCCTATCGGCAGCTGCAGCACAGGGAACATAGGGGAGTGGGGAGCTTATAAGGGGGCTGCCGGTCCACCCTGGTTACAAGCCCCCACCAGCTAGCTGCAACAGGCTGCTCTTCCTCCAGGTAGTGGACAAAGCAGGCAGCTGCCAAACGACATTAGAAGGGAGCATTGCACAACTTTAAATGAGCATGTTCCCTAATTGATCAGCAATGAAACAACATTATCCAGGACGACTTTAAGTGAGGAGTTACTGTACTTGTAAAAGAAAAAATACCATCAAGGACTGGATGACTTAGAGACTCTGGCTTTAAAAGATAATTAACACTAATAGAGCCTTGCATAAGTTACCAGGTTCAATTCAAATATAGTCCATTATGGGTATGACTCAAAAGCCATTACGTTATAAAAGCTGTTCAGTATCTTACATGTTATGATTGGGGGTGGGGGTTCAGTCTAGCTCTTAATAAAAGCCAACATCACAAAAATCCATCATCACTGTTGACACACATTGGCACACTTGCTGCAAAGTCCTGAATGGGCAATTGGAGACCAAACTTCCCTTTCATCTGTATAAATGGTCACTTTGAGATCAAGGTGGAGATGCATTAGTCTGACTTATGAGGAAGCTGATATTGTCACTGATTATACCCCACCTTTTCTATGGATAAAGGACCTGACTTCAGTGAGCGTTGGAGTATGTGTAAATAGAGGATATTAGTCTCTAGGGATGTCTGACTGTTCAGATGCACCATATTCAATTTAACTGACTTAATTTCGTAAACTGTAGTGTGCAAATGCTTGTACAATTTCAAAAATGTGCATGAAGATTTACTATATTTACATGGGAAAATCGGGAACTTGGGTGTATAATAGGCTGGTCAGAAGCATAATTAGTCAATTGCATGTGCAATTGTAGTTGTGCAGATGATCGATAAGGGGCTCAATTGCAGGTGCATTTTATGCGTGAAGTTACATGCCTACATTGTTTCTAAATCAAGCCCTAATACGTAAAACACAACAATATGTGTAGCACAGAATATGTGGTGGAAAAGGGGGAAAGCAATACTTTGGTAAAACTAATGGAGTTTCAATAGTTGTAGCAATTAATAACAGATTTTTCTGAGCCTGATTTAATGTTAATGTAAACAATCATTCCGTCTCACATCGTCTCATAAATCAGTAAAAGTGCCAAATAGATATATATATATGTCTACAAATTGTAATATGCATTCATATTTCCAAATACTGCAGAATTTGGCTACAAGGGACACCTCAGTTGGCAACAAATTGTTTCAATTACCTGATCAACCCATTTTAGAGAAGCTTCTGTTTCTGCATATTATATGGTGTAGAAACGAGAATACTAATCTCTTACAGGAAGTTTACAAAGGTTGATGAACATTTTAATCATTTAGATTATCATTTTTAAAAGTGATACAGTTTTACATAAAATTGAAGTTTAAAAGTCAGATTTCACATGCACTTTAAAAATATACACAGTATGGTTCATTTTTCTAAGCTTCAAAAAACATTTGTGTTGAGACTATAGTAAGTACAGTTAGTGATGCAATGTTACTCTAGGCAGTGATTTTATCTGGCTAATGGTTCAACAGTGGACCTATGAAAAGGAATTCTATGTAATACATTTATTAAATAGTTTCCTGGTAGGACATCCTAATTAATCGGACATTTTTAAAATTTGGGTTGAGATAAGTGACGTTGACTGTATATAAAGATCTCCAGATAGCTCTATCAATTTAGGACTTCTCAGGCAAATTGGTATGATCTAAAAATAGTATTTTCTTCTTCTGTCAAGACATAGACTTTTTTTGGAGAAGCTGGTAGACTGAATATGCATTTAGTGACCGGATGTCAGAAATAGATGTACTGCCTCTTGGTTTTTGGAATCCAAGCTCTTGTTTTAGCTCTTATGACAGATTGTGTAGCTCTTCTTTCCTCTTGAGGTCACAAAAGAGTGAATTTTATCCACCTTATTCATAAGCATTTAAAACCTGGGAAAGAGTCCCAATACTGATTGCAAATTTGTAACCACATTGGTCAAGGTTTTGAGTCATCACAAGATAGAATGAGAAAATGTGTATTTATTATAAAATGAAATACTTTTAGGAAGGCGACTCAGGATCAGGATGTGTACCTCCTCTCCCTCGCCCCCAGTATGAAAACACACACACTCTCCTGTCCCTTAACCACAGTGACCGTGCCTTATTGTGTTGTTCTATTGTGAAGTGGTGATATAGTGTCAAGCATCTCAGTACAATGCTACTACTTATTGTTTTTCCTCCCTCTGAAGCCTGTACAGTGGTAGCCATGTTTCACAATGTCCCTGTTATCTTCTTGTTTGATCCCTTTTAAAGTTTCATTGCTTCCGGGGGGAGGCGCACAGACAAAAAAAAAAAGCCCAATCAAATAAAGACAGGCAGACAGACAGGGGACTATGTCTGGTCTGGAGCCCACTAAAGCTAATAGATGTTATTCCACTGACGTTAGTGGGCTTTGGTTCAAGCTTTGGATGCATTAGGAGACATAGAAGAAGAAAATACCCAACATACGTAAGTATGTGGCAGTTCTGAGTTATTCAGTGCTCACTGTTATTCATACAACCTGGCAGGGTTTCAGATATGAAAACATAATATTCTATCATCTCTAGTGTGTGTGTGTGATGTGAGTAAATACATGGTTTGGAATATCAACTCACCCAATTGCCAGTGATAATTGCCATGCATTTCCCAGTGGTTGAGAGAATTTATGCACAATTTATGGTTTGATTTAAAAAAATCTTCAAGGCCTTATCATTACTAAAATAGTCTACAAAAACGTGAATCAAATGTAACCAGATGCAGTGTTCTTTTCTGTTGTATTTGGGCCGTGCTCATCATTGTGGTATCTGAGTATCCACTATCTTTCTCAGTCAGACTGATAGTTCCAGTGTCTGTGGTACTGCTTACAGTATTGCCAAACAGCAGCAGAGGGAAATTAAGAAGCCTGATTGGTCTCATTGCTGCTGTTCAGAAAATAATCAAGAATTATGTCAATTTAGTTGATTGACTTGGCAAAGTTGTGAGTCACTGGAAGAGAGTAGGACCCAAAAAATGGATGCTGAGTAAAAGCAGAGTAGCAGAAACTTCCTCATATAGATAATGGGTAGAATCATGGAGACCTAGCTGCTTTGCAGCTTTTAGGTGACTCTGCCTCTGAAGGAAATGAAGAAGAGGCAGAAAACTCCTTCTCCTGTCCAGCAGATAATGGGGAAAATTCAGTTCCTGCATATGTGTATTTATAGACAGAAGGGTCAGGAAATTAAAACAATGTTTCCCATAACAATTGTAAACTTTCACGGTCTTGAATTTTATGTATGTAAATCTGTATTCTCCTGCTGCTTCAATGGATGTGTGTTCAGCTAGTGTTAACATGCGTTTCGGGTTTCTTTGTTTGTTTATATGGCTTCTCACATGGGAAGCAAGTCTGATCCTCAATTTTATGCATGAAGTTACATGTCTTGCAAGTGTAGTTGTTGCTGCAAGGAGGATTTGAGCATCAGCCTTACAACATGATGTATTAGCAGGAGTGTTGTAAGCAAGATATGAAAAGTAATTCTTCCACTCTACTTTGCGCTGTTAGGCCTCAACTGGAGTATTATGTCCAGACCTAGGCACCACATTTCAGGAAAGATGTGGACAAATTGAAGAGAGTCCAGTGAAGAACAACAAAAATGATTAAAGATCTAGGACACATAACTGATGAGGGAAGATTGAAAAAAATGAGTTTGTTTAGTCTGGAGAAGAGAAGACCGAGTAGGGACACAATAAGAGTTTTCAAATACATAGAAGACGGTTCCAAGGAGAAGAGAGAAGAATTGTTCTAGTTAGCCTCTGAGGATAACACAAGAAGTCATAGACTTAAATTGCAGCAAGAGCGATTTACGTTGGACATCAGGAAAAACTTCCTAACTGTCAGGGGAGTTAAGTACTGGAATAAATAGGCTAGGGAGATTGTGGAATCTCTATTTTTAAGAGCAGGTTAGACAAACACCTTTGTCCTGCCATCAGTGCAGAGAACTGGGCTAAATGACGTCTCAAGGTCCTTCCAGTCCTACAATTTTTATGATTCTCCTGCAGAGATGCCGCTCCTCAAAAGCTGACACAGCCTCATGGCACAGACCTCTCCATCAGGGTCTGTCCAGTGCAACGAGTTTCCAGGTTTTAATGACTATCTTGGATGCTTTGTGGCTACCTTTCAAGGTGTCTTTGTATGTGAGGATGGGTCAACCCTTAGAGTAGGTTGCCATGTTCAACTGATTTGGGTATATGGGAAACCTCCATGCAGCTCACATGTCTGACTCAGCAAAGTTGAGCCCTCATGAGCATGCTCTTAATGCCTGGGATTTGGAACTTCTCAAGGACTTCAGTGTTGTAAATAAAAAGCTTAGGCAAAATGTTGTTGGTTTTTTTCAAGTATCATTGCCTACACAGTGAAGTAAAGAAAGGAATGCTTCTTGATCTATGTATTCCATTATTCCAGGGAAAATACACTAAATCAAATGGACTAGATGTATTTTTTTTAACAGTGACATAGCTATGCCAGCAGAATTGGATTTACATCTTTTGCGCTCCTACAGCACCCCTCCCCCCACCTATAGCTGAGCTTTGTGTTTTCTGTAAAAAATGAAACAAAAAGAAATATAAATGATAATTTAAATATTTATTCAATGCAATAACAAAAAATACATGTAATTAAAACAATCACATAGGTAACCTATGCTAACCACTATTAACTACATATGTATTAAATTTTTTACTTCTTAACCCACATTTAACTTTTAGGCGCCCCTAGAATGCCAGCGCCCTTAGACACCTGCCTCCTGTTCCTAACTGGAAATCCGGCCCTGTATGCCAGTATAGTCTCTATAGTATAGACATACCCTAAGTGTTACAGGAGCCTGAAAGACCCACCTTCATAAGTGACTATGACACTTAAGAAATTACAGTGCAGTATATGCCCAAAACTACATTAAAGAATGCTAAGGTTGCAGAGTCAAGCACTCAGACTTTAGGAAATCCCAGAATCCCTGTGCAATTTCAGTTTGGTCCCATTGTGTGTATGCATTAAGATACAGTCTTTGACATAATCACATACCCTTTGTTTCCACAGGACCCCGCCTTATTCATTGTATGGGTTGGACCTACTCTGGTCATGAATCAGGACTGTGTATTGAAAGAAGTTGTTGTCTAAAATCCTGGCCTCATTAGTTGCTGTATTTGGAAGGAGTGTAATAAATGAGGTAGGGGACTCCAGGAAGAGAAAGTACAGTGTAGTGGGTAAGGCATGTCACTGGAGACTTAGATTCTATCCCTGCCTATGCCACAGAGTTCTTATGTAATGCTGAGCAAGTCACTTAAACAAGGTTTTTCACAGGTGCTTGAGACACACCTTTTCATCACCTCTAATGCATAGTGTTTTGCCAACAGCAGAGGAATAGGAAGGTTCAGGAGTACCATTCCAAGTTTTTTTTTTAATATAGAGATATACACCTATCTCATAGAACTGGAAGGTCATCAAGTCTAGCCCCCTGCCTTCACTAGCAGGACCAACTGCTGATTTTGCCCCAGATTCCTAAGTGGCCCTATCAAGAACTGAACTCACAAACCTGGATTTAGTAGGCCAATGCTCAAACCACTGAGCTATCCCTCCTTGAAAATATGTTTCTGGAGGGGAGTGTATTGTAGTGGTCATGGACCTTCTGTCCCCTTTGGACCCTGTCCTTCAATCCTGTTCTGTACCATTTCTGTCTCTTGTGGCCTGCTATAGCCAGTAGCAATGGCAGGAAAAATCCTGCTCAACCCCTGCAGCCTCATTATGGAACATGCTCAGTTTGTTTGTGAGCGGTAATGTGCAGTCCTCTTGGCATGTCGGAATTGTGAGGACTTTTAGAAGAATTTAGCTACCAAACAAATTTCTGATGGGCATGAAATAATATCTTTTGTTGGACCAACTTCTGTTGGTGAGAGAGACAAGTTTTAGAGTCACAGAGAGCTCACCTTCAGGTCTGGCAAAGGTACTCTCAGCACCACAGCTAAATGCAAGGTGGCACAGATTGTTTAGCATAAATAGTGAGGATATAGTCTAAGGTAGAATACCTTAGGCCATGGTAGAGTGGCCCATTAACACCTGTGCATTATAGGACAAAAAGAGGGCTTTAGTGGGTAACAGATTGTTGTAATAAGCCATAAATCCAGAGTCTCTGTTCAGTCCATGATTTTTAGTGTCTAGTAGCGTTACGAATTTAAGCTCCTCAGCTTGTCTTTAGAAAATATTGTTCAGGTTTCCTTTGAGGATCAGGACTGATAGGTCAGATATAGTGTGACTGCTTTGTGAAAGTGATCACTCACAGGTGATATGTGTTTTTGATTTTAATCATTTTCCTCTGTGAGTTCATTTGAAAGAGTAGTGATTGTCTCATTTCACCCACATAATTGTTATTGTGGCACTTACTTCACTGGAGGCGGTACACCACATGTTGAGATAGGCATGTGTAGGACCCATGAATCTTGAAAGGTGCTTTCTGAAATAACTCTTCAGGCCTTTGAATAATGTCCAAACCTCTCCAAACTTATCATCAGAAGCAAACTCCCCACAGACCAGGACACACCAACTCAGAGGCACCAGACCCTGCCAGAACAACAAATTCAAAATCTGCAGATGTATCTCCACTGCTAAAATGATCAACACTCCTCAGAAAGCACCTTTCAAGATTAATAGGTCCTACACATGCTTATCTCAACATGTGGTGTACCTCCTCCAGTGAACTAAATGCCACATACTAGATCTATGAAGGTAGGAGTGGTGATCCATGGGTTTCTTGCATATGGTTGTCTGTAGGGCTGCAACTACACTGCATACATCTCCTGAGCATGGACAGTCTCAGATTTTTCCAAACTTGTAACTTGGCCACGTTTGGGCATTTTCCCTTTACCAAATTTCAAGTTCCTGCTCCAAAGCACAAAGGTATGAAAGGCGATGGGCGCTTCCTCTGAGACAGGTTTCGAGTCTGGGACTGAATGGATCCTCCAGGGAAAACCCCAAGATGAGGCGTGCTTGTGGGGGAAAGCTTAGGTTGATGTTTGTTTTCTATATATTTTTTCAATTTAACTATAAAGGTAAATCTCAGAAATGGGGTAAATTTGAAGACTATCCAATGTTTCTGCCGTTTGTCCAGAGTAAGTAGAAATTAGGGCTGTGAGAATGGGAATTTGCATGGCATTGTTGTAGCTGGCATCACAAGATCATTATGTGCCAGATGTGCCAAAGATTCATATGTCCCTTTATCTTCAACCACCATTCCAGAGGACATGTGTCCATGCTGATGATAGGTTCCACTTGATAACTATCCAAAGCAGTGAAGACCAACACATGTTCACTTTTGTTATCTGAGTCAGATGCCACCAGCAGAAGATTTTCTTTTTTAGTGATTCAAAAGAAGAAGAGCATCAGAGTGTTGCTCTTTTAAGGCTTCTGAAAGCATGCTCCAAACCTCATCCCTCTCAGATTTTGGAAGGCACTTCAGGTTCTTAAACCTTGAGTTGAGTGCTGTAGCTATCTTTAAAAATCTCACATTGGTCCCTTCTTTGTGTTTTGTCAAATCTGCCGTGAAAGTGTTCTTAAAATGAACAACATGTGCTGGGTCATCATCCACATGTGCTATAATAGGATATACAAGGCAGAATGCGGGTAAAACAGAGCAGGAGACATACTATACTCCCACAAGGAGTTCAGTCAAAATGCAATTTAGTGCATTATTTTTTAACGAGTGTCATCAGCATGAAAGCATATCTTCTGGAATGGTGGCCAAAGCATGAAGGGACATACGAATGTTTAGCATATCTGGCACGTAAATACCTTGCAATGCCAGCTACAAAAGTCCTGTGCGAACACGTGTTCTCAATTTCAGGTGATGTAAATAGGAAACCGGCAGCATTATCTGCCATAAATGTAAATAAACTTGTTTGTCTGAGTGACTGGCTGAACAAGAAGTAGGACTGAGAGGACTTGTAGGCTCTAAAGTTTTACACTGTTTTGTTTTTTAGTGAAGTTATTTTTTGCACACAATTCTACATTTGTAAGTTCAACTTTCAAGATAGAGATTGCATTACAGTACTTGTATGAAAATTACTAATCAAATTGTGTTGTAATTGAAATCAATATATTTGAAAATGTAGAAGAACATCAAAAATATTTAATAAATTTCAGTTGGTATTCTATTGTTTAACAGTGAGATTAAAATTGTGATTAACTGCGATTAATCAACACTTCAGTAGAAATACCATCTGCTTACACAGGAATTTTTTTTCACGATTTGTAGAACTCCTCTTCTCCCTTATATTTTCCGCACTTCTTTAAACATATAAAGGGCCTGATAAATACAGTAGGGATGGAAAGTCTAAATTATCAATGGGACTAATGCTGTTCCTACCACAGACAACTCTTGCTGCCACTTCTTTACCTTCTATCTTATCTTTTCTTGATCTGTTAATAGTGTCTTCTATATTTAAAGGTAGGTGTAGGTTGATACTAGAGTTGTTGAGTAGTATCACTGGATTTTGTAAAGGTAACATTGATATTTCCCCTCCTTCTTTACCAAATTCAGGAGTATGTAGTCTTAATGTTTACACAAGGCTTTGACGTTCTTAGGAGTGTTGTTGTTGTTATTATTATTTATTATAATTTGCTGTTTTTTACCAACATAGGTATGCCTATAAAAACCCTAGTGTAGACTCTTTTTACATTATAAGCATTTTTTTATTGCTATAATTGCACCCACACTGGAGGATTTTGTTTGTGTAACTATGTGAGCAAAACCCACCTAGTGTATACAAGATTTATGTCAATGGGACAACTTGTGTAAAGCCAAGCAAATTCTAACAGGATGGGAGCTTAAGTGGTGATTATTGTTGTTGCTTTTCTGGATACTAAGACAGCAGTAATTAAGTGTGTTTATCTGATATTACAGACAGATACCGTATGTTCACTACCAGTAATATTAAAGAGATGTGGAACATGTTCAAAGGAAAATCACTAGTTTTTCTTTTTCCCCCCAGGTCTTTTTAATTACATATATTTTTAAATGTTATACACACAGAAGATTTAGTTGGGGATTGGTCCTGCTTTGACTATGGGGTTGGACTAGATGACCTCCTGAGGTCCCTTCTAACCCTCATATTCTACGATTCTATGAAGACATTGAAGATACTGAACAGAACCAGACCCAGAAGTGATCCAGGTGGGACCTGACTTAATATGCAGTTCCAGCCTGACTGTGAACCATTGGTAATTACTCTCTAGAAACAGTTTTCCAACCAGTTATGCATCCACCTTGTAGTAGCTCCATCTAGGTTGTATTGCCCTATTTTGTTTATGAGAAGGTAATGTGAGACCATGTCAAAAGCCTTACTAAAGTCAAGATATACCAACACTACCACTTCCCCCAATCCACAAGGCTTTTTAACCTGTCAGAGAAAGCTATTAGGTTGGTTTGATACGATTTGTTCTTGACAAATCCATGCTGACTGTTACTTAACACCTTATTATCTTCTAGGTGTTTGCAAATTGATTGCTTAATTATTTGTTCCATTATCTTTCTGGATATTGAAGTTAAGCTGATTGGTCTGTAATTCCCCAGCTTGTCCTTATTCCCTTTTTTTATAGATGGGCACTATATTTGCCATTTTCCTCTCCTCTGGAATTTCTTCTGTCTTCTGTGACTTTTTTGAAAATAATCACTAATATCTCAGATATATCTTCAGTCAGCTTCTTGAATATTCTAGGATATATTTCATCAGGCCCTGGTGACTTGAAGACATCTAATTTGTCTAAGTAATTTTTAACTAGTTCTTTCCCTATTTTATCCTCTGATCCTACTCATTTTCATTATCATTCACTATGTTAGATGTCCAATCACTAATAACCTTTTTGGTGAAAACTGAAACAAAAAACTCACTTAACACTTCGGCCATTTCCACATTTTCTGTTATTGTTTTTCCCCTCTCCTTGAGTAATGGGTCCACCCTGTCCTTGGTCTTCCTCTTGCTTCTAATGTATTTATAAAATGTTTTCTTGTTAGCTTTTATGTCTCTAGCTAGTGTAATCTTGGTCTTTCTAATTTTGTCCCTACATAGTTATGTTATTTGTTTATATTCATTCTTCATAATTTGACCTAGTTTCCACTTTTTGTAGAACTCTTTTTTTTTTTAGTTTCAGATCATTGAAGATCTCCTGGTTAAGCCAGAGTGGTCTCTGGACATACTTCTTATCTTTCCTACGCAGTGTGATAGTTGGCTCTTATGCCCTTAATAATGTCTTTTTGAAAAACCGCTAACTCTTTAACGGTTTTTCCCCTTAGACTTGCTTCCTAGGGGATCTTACCTACCAACTCCCTGAGTTTGCTCAAGTTTGCTTTCTTGAAATCCATTATCTTTATTATGCTGTTTTCTCTCCTACTATTCCTTAGAATCATGACCTCTACCATTTCATGATCACTCACACTTAAGCTGCCCTTCCACTTTCAAATTATCAACCAGTTCCTCCCTATTTGTCAAAATCAAATTAGAACAACCTCTCCCCTAGTAGTTTTCTCTACCTTCTGAAATTGTCTCCAATACATTCCGAGAACTTGTTGGATTATCCATGCCTTGCTGTATTATTTTCCCAACATATGTCTAGTTAGTTGAAGTCCCCCATCACAACTGAGTCCTGTGCTTTGGATGATTTTGTTAGTTGTTTAAAAAAAGCCTCATCCACCTCTTCCACCTGGTTAGGTGGCCTGTAGTAGACTCCTACCACGACATCACCCTTGTTTTGTTTTTTTTAACCCTTTAATAGATATTTAATGTAAAACTCATGTTTGGTCCCGATAAACTTCAATTAATTAATTATTAGGGCAGGTCAGAAATTTTCTGAAAGAACAGGTTTCCATCAGAAAATGCTGATTGAACAAAATTGAAACATTTTTTGGAAATATACTGATTTTGTTGAAATTTAATGGGAAATGAAGTGTTTTGATTTGAGATCAAAATGTTTTGTTTTGACTTTGTTTTGATTTATGTCAATATTATATTATTTATATTCAACATCTAATATAATATAAAAATGAAATGATTAAGTTGAAACTAAATTTTTCAATAAGGTCAAAACAAAATTTTTCAGAATATTTTGTTTCATGAAAAAAATTGAGATTTCTACCTTTCATCTCCAGTCAGAATGAAACAAAATTTTGGAATTTCCTGCAGGGTGTGAATTCCGTATTTTGACCAGCACTATTAGCTACCTTAATTTTATTAAACTTGCTTTCCGTGTACAAGAACAACACTAAAACTGTATGTAGTATGGTTTACTGATATAGATTTATTGCAGCCTCATTTCAGATAGCCAGGTTTGCCCACATATTAATCTCAATGAGGAATATATTTGTCAGTGCTGGGAAAAGTAGTTCACATCTACCATAGACTAAATGTACAGTATTCCTCCAGATGTGAATATGTAATTGGGACTCTTATAGGCAACGTGTTACCTACTTCATAACTATTAACCCTTTATTCCCAAATTCTTATACATTTTACATATATTCTTATATATTTTACATACCCATCATATTCATAAGAAGTAGTAGTGGCAATTATATATGTATGTATACTCTGAGAAAGATATGTTTGAGTATATGCCAGATCTGGATTGCAAATTAGGTCTGTGTCTGTGTCTGCCTTTATTCTTTTCTTTATTTTCTTCCTGGACATATTTAAGTGGAAATGAGCCAGATGTGGAAAAGGAGCTGTGATATTCTCTGAAATGTTATTCGATAAAATGATTACAGGTTATGCTGTTAGTGGTATCTCAGCCCATTGAGGCTCAAGAAATTCAACAAAAGGAGCAGTGATTTATGCTGTAGACTGCATGAAGTGTTGTTCTAATGTGCCTGGTGGTTCTGCCCTGTGAGTCAAGAATTTTGTTCCTATTTAAAAATTCCCTAGTCTAGTAAAAATCTAGTAAAAATGATTAGATAAGAGCACTGCTGTTGGGACTCACTGGGAACAGCTGCCAGTTTTCAACCTACAGAATCCTTATTTAATATTTACTGATATCTGGGAATTGACTGTTGGCTTTCTGTTAAGGAGAAAAACACCCCTCACTGCAACTGTGGTCTCCTGGTGTAGTAAAGTCAGGGAAGTGGTGTAAATGGTGAACCAGTAAAAATACCAGACAAATATCTTGAGGTCTGGCTTCCATTCGTTAAATAAAAAGCCTTCCCATGCAGTCAAACCAAAACATTTGTGGTCTTTTCAATAATAATTTAAGAGGCTCGGGTTCAGCTCTGATGTGGTATCATATACTGATGGATTACAGGGGACAAAAAGCCAGTTAAAGGGAACCTGAGAGACAAGTCAGGAAGGGCTATTGTTTAGCAAGGTGCTTATAAGCCAAGACACATTCTTTTGCTCTAGTTCTTGTGTTCTTGCTTGAATTGACTGCTGCCAGATGAGATCCATAGGCTGTCCCAGGATATAATCACCCCTTCCTTGGAAAAGAATCCTGTCATAGTATGTGCCTCATGCTGTATAATATAATGCAGCTTGCTCATATTATCTGTGGAGTGTATTTGCTCAAAATAGCTAGGTTTTTTGTGTGTTCCTTTATTCTATAGAGCCCATAAAAAGCAGTTACAACAAGAAGTGTCAGTATTGTTCGGCTTTAGAACTGACTATTTTATTTTATTTTATTTTATTGTAGCTCTTAAGTCCTGGATTTGCCCTGATAAGCTTTTTTAAAACTGATCCTTGCAGTGGTGAGAAACAAGAAGGCCCTAACTCTCATTTACACTAAGGCCCATTTATACTACTTGACAATGTAAAGTTATTTTAAAGTGGGCATCAATTGCACCCACTCTAAGGAGTCTCTATCCTGCTAGAGTGGTACAGAGAGGCCTTAGTGTAAATGAGAATCAGGCCCGAAGTGTGAGAGACAATCAAACTAATACTAAGTGGTCTGTGAATGACAGCTCATGAAGCCTGATCAGGTCTTGAACAGTGGAAAGCTGCCTGAGTGGTAAATTGCAGTACAGTGAAACCTAACCTGGATGATCAAGAACACACTGAATAGAGCTGGTTTGAAAAGTTCAGTGAAATTGGAATGGTTGGCCAAGATGGACTGATTTGGCCTAAGTAATCATAAACTTATGAGCTCACCTGCCCTGCTTCTCAGCCATCCTCCTGTGAACTTCTGGGGAGCCTGTGTTTCCAGGATCCATAATCCTGGACCAATCAGCCATGTGGATTATTCCCCAGGGTTTGTGGCTCTGGGGCAGCCCCAAAGGCTAAAGTCTCTGCGTTCCAATCCCTTTTGGAGAGTTATTAATTAGCAAAAAAAAAAAATTCAAAATAGCAAAGTCCTCTGCAAATCAGAATGACCTTTTTCTGCACAGATCTAACACAGAATGCTCCTTTGAAACTAGAGAAGCACTCTTACTTGCAGCAGCTGTTATACTTTTAAAAGGAGGAGCTTGCTCTTCTTGCACTAGTTACACTTCTTGCACTAGTTGATGTGTGCAGTTGGCAATGGGGCAGCACCCCCACCAGACATGGCCATTGGCTACTTAATGGTAATGCTGGCTGCTACCCACTCTATCCCCAGTTCATTACAGTCTGGGAATATAAACAGCTTAACTATGGCTTTTGCTTGTGGGGTAGTGTAAAAAGCCTTCTTCGATGGAGCTGGTTGGAAATGTTACAACAAAACTATGTTTAGCTGGAAGGTGCTGATTTCACTAAAGCGAACTTCTTTGGCAGAATCTGTAACAGATTCAGTGAAACTTCTGTCAAAACACAGGCAGGTTTTTGTTCGAAATCTGCTGGTATTCAAGGGTTGAAAGCTCCACCAGGGAGCCCTGGTGCCCCAGCTGGAAAAAATCAGAAGGAAAACAAATTGCAAAATACTAAAATTTCTTGTGAACTGTTAACTCTGGAGTTTGGACAAGCTCTGTTGCTGAACCGTCTCCTGTCAAACAAACATTTGTTTATAGACCTAGCTACAATGTGATACCTTGGATCAAATGAATTCTCAGAGTTCCAGCAGTCTGCTTCTTGATCTAAGATCTTGTTCACTGGGCTATCTGTGTGTGAGCCTGGATTTGTTTCAAGACACTACAGAGATCACTTCAGAGACTGAAAAAGAGTGGAGGACTGAAATTTAAGTTAAATAAAATGCCTTTGGTCACTACTAGTTGTAACCAGGCTATGTAAAGAAAGAAAGAACTGAAGTGTCTGGCAACTTTGGAACAACAATTCCAGAAATCACAGATCATATTGCACTTATTACACCATCTCAGTTTTATGTTCTGTTTGTTTAACACCTTGGGGAGAAAAATCAAGGTTATCCTGTGTATTCTTATCTGGTGGACTATGCATGGTTTGAAGTATGGATAATGAATGTTCCACACTTACACATTATCCTTTTCTAAGGAAAAAAAAATCAAATGTTAAAAAAGAAAAATATCTGCATATATCTGAAGTATACACAGAACATAACAGTGTATGACAGGGAGAACCAGCTTTCTGTGCATCATGCTTCCTGTTTTTTAGACAAGAAATAATTGTAAAGTTGTGTGAACTCCTGCAGCTCATGGATTTGATGAAATTATGATTGTGTGATAACATGGGCAGGGCTTTAACATGGAATCCCACCGGTCTTGTTCTAGATGATTCATCTTTTCCAGCTGCTGGTTCAAGTAGGCCGATCCATGTGTTCATGGAAATTAAGAGACAGCGAACTCCAGTGGGAACTATTGCATTTGTAAACATCAGTGAAGTATGGCATTAGGTTGAAAGGTATAAGTCTTCAAAATTAAATAAATAAATAATAATTGGAGATATACCAATCTCCTAGAACTGGAAGGGACCTTGGAAGGTCATCGAGTCCAGCCTCCTGCTTTCACTAGCAGGACCAATTTTTGCCCCAGATCCCTAAGTGGCCCCCTCAAGGATTGAATTTACAGGAGGATTTTAATCTTTCCATCTCTCCAGACTCTAATATAATTATATTATTTTAAACAACTGTTTTCTTTTGATTCAAAAAGTCCGATATGTTCTGACGCTTTTAAGGCATACATTGTGTTAGCTGTGTTGGATATACAGTACGTAAAAAGATTTTTAAAAGAGGATAAACCCTTTTCAGCACTGGAGTTTTAAAAATTGGAATGGTGGTAGAGTTAGTGGCAATTGGATGGGAAGGGTTGATAAAAGGATATCAGGTGTGTTGTGTGTAACTGTGGTGGGAGAAGTGGAGTCTAAGCCAGAGGGGTGAGGTGGGAATAGGAAAGGCAGGCAGGTGCCACAAAGTTGAGTGTGATCTGGCAATCTGTGGGAGAGGAGCTTCCTCTGTACAGTGAAGGAGTGGCATGCTACCTAGTGGAACAGGCAGAGGGTGAAGAAGAAGGCTGTGATGAGAAGCTGCAGCATCACACACTTTGGCTGAGCTGCTTCTCCCTGGAATAAATATGCTTCTCCTTACGGCAGCGCTTGTAAGAGACTGACTGGTCTTTAGTTCTTGGACTCACATTCTGCTTCCTTTCCTGGTTGTAGATTTCACACCTGAGTAGTGCCTCTTCAATGGAAGCATTTGTGCCTGGACAGTATAGGTAATTTTGGGTTCTAACCTTACACTTCTCAAGACCCAAACAGGCACTGTTAATTATTTCTACTCTATGTCACTGTGATAAAAACTCACTGTATGTTGATAAAAGATCATTGTGCAAATTATGAGACAAAGAATGTAAGATTTAGTGGATTTTTTTTTAAGACAAGATCTTTAAGAGCAGCCTGAAAAAAAAATGGTTTTGAGTCCTTGATAATTATGCTATTCCCTTAAAATTAATCTAAAACTTGGCAGCTCCCAGACTGTCTGAATAATTCAATTATTGCCCCTTGTGAGAAACATTAACTGTTGCTAGCCATATCATGAAGACATTTACCCCCACTCTTCAAAAAGATGGGTGGATCTGTCTAAATATACTGACTGGATAAATAAAGGAAGTTGGAAAGGGGCACTGTATCATCGAAGAGAAGGAGAGAGGACTACTAAAATCTGATCCTGGTTCACTCATGGGTGTTCAGCATGTCACTTAACATCGCTGCCTTTCAGTAAAGTGGTGTAAAAATATTTTTGTTCTCACAGGAGTGCTATGTATATTAACTAAAGAGACGCTGTCAGAGTAATGTTTTAATGGATTGTCATAATACTGCAGTGTTTGAACTGCAAACACTTAAAGGAAGTGTTTATATTAAGAAAGAGAACTTTTCACTGAAATTAAAACAACAGACTACTGATTATGTTATACATTTTGGCCATAAACCAACCTAATGTGGGATTACTTTAATGTTTGCAAGATGTGTGGAAATAGAAAAGCACGCCATGTTGGTATTTACAGGATATTATTATAATAAAAAATGAGGGAACAAATATTCAAGAGACTCTGCAGTCTACTGAAATTGTATTGCTTACTTTAGTACTGAATTAAGTGTAGCATTCCCTAATGAACCAAGTGTATTTCAAGGGAGAGTTTTCTGCTAAATTGAATTAACCAGAAAAGCTGGCCTTTCACAAAGGAGCAGTAGATATCTACTTCCCCCATTTAAGGAAGCAGAGACTACTTCAACTGATAAAAGCTTTTTTTTTTTTCCTCATTGGCAATATAACTTTTAATCTATTAGGCTTATAATAACAATTTTGAAAGAAACATTCTAAATTCCACCAAATTCTGAAGCCCAGCACATATATGGGTTTCCATTCAAAGGAATGGATGTGGCATGTACATTTAAGATTAATTAGAATTTGGATGAAAAGCTTTAAATCAGTTCAGCAATAGAGCTTTTGTTTAATATTTGGTGGGAGTAGGAAATGGGCACCCCATTTTAAAGTTTTATCATCAGTGTTCTTACTTGCATAGCTCTCCTCATTGAGTTGTAGAAGTAATTAATTGAAATCATATTATGGTTTCAGCAATTTTTTGGTGTGTGAGCATCCAGAGAGAAAGATTAGATGTTTTCAGTCACAGGTCAGGTGTACACTGCAAAATGTATCCACTAGAGACCTAGTTGTTTCAGAAGGGCTGGGAAACTGACTATTTGTGTTTGCAAACCATTAAGTAAATTAACAGTGCTTTATAGATTTATTTTAACCATAACAATGGCAACATTCTAAGTAAACAAAAGAGCAAATTCCCACTACAATGTGCAGACAATTATGCCTACTCCATTCCCCCTGGGATCTGTGTTGCAATTTAGATCAGGGAAGCTACAAAAGAAAAACATGAATAGCCTCAATTTCATAAAACAAGGCACCAAAATCTCTATTTATTATTTGGATTTCTGCAGTAGTAATAAAAAGAAGCACCTGTCAAAGACTCCAGACAAGAACAATAAAACTAAAATTGCAGCTTAACCCCTAACAGACAGCAGAATTCAACACCCTACAAACAGGGCCGGTGCAAGGATGTTTCGCGCCCCCACCTTGCACCCTTCCCCCATCCTGAGGCACACCCCCCCACAAAGCAGCTACCCACACCCCCCTGGCCCTGAGGCACCCCCAGCTCACCCCTTCTCTGCCTCCACCCTGAGCACTCCGTGGCTGCTTCACTTCTCCCGGCCACCAGACTTGTGGCGCCTAAGCTGATTGGCACCGCAAGCCTGGGAGGCAGGAGAAGTAAAGCAGCTGACCCCTGCTCTGCCTCCTCCCCGAGCACGCCGTCACTGCTTCACTTCTTCTGCCTACCAGGCTTGCGGTGCCAATCAATCAGCTTAATCGCCGCAAGCCTGGTAGGCGGGAGAAGTGAAGCAGCCAGGACGTGCTCGGGGAGGAGGCGGAGCAGGGGTGAGCTGGGGCGGGGAGTTCCCCTGCGTGCCGTTCCCCCCCACACGCTGCAGGCAGCCCTCCCCGTGCCCCCCTACCCCAGCTCCCTCCGCCTAAAGATCGGCACCCGAAGATCCAGCCGCTGCGGTCACTGCCGAAGAAAAGATCGCCTAGGTCGCCTAATAGGTTGCGCCGGCCCTGCCTTCAAAACACAGTGCTCCCCTTCCTCATGAAGATCAAACCCCGCCTTCTAGAGCAGTCTGCACAAATAAATACATCTTGCAACATAGAATAAAGGTCAACAGACTTCAGCTGTTTCAAACCAGGAATGGGGGAGCCTGTTCCAGAGCTGAGGGCTTCCACAGAAAACCCTGTACTGCCAGACCCTTATCTCTTATATGAAGAGGGATCTGCTCAAGCTCCTCTCTTGATCAGAACTGTGACAGTGAAGTATGAGGAGAGAGGTGGAAGGTCCCAGGCCATTTAGAGCTTTATAGATCAAAAATAGCCCTTAAATTAAAACCAGAAGCCATTGCAGATCCAGGGATACAGGGGTCACAAGTTGTCACCACACAACATCAAGTTTAATTTTCAGATTGTCCAAAGGTTGAGTGCACTGAAGTAATTCAATCCTGAGGTGACAAAGGCTACATTTTCACAGCAAAGAGGTGTGTTTTTACATCTAGGTAGCTAACTCAAGATATGTAAAATCCAACTGGAGCAAAGGCATAGATAGTTATTAACCACAAGGTAGCTAGCTTGCCAGGGCCAATACTATCTCTTCACCAGAGATTTGCCTCCACTAGCTACAGTGTCTCCAGTAGGATTTTATATTGAGATAGCCATCCCTTTTTTGCCATGAAGATGTAGCCTAAGTCATAGATCACAGAAGCAAGGTCTGCCTCTGGAAGAAATAGATTCACTCACCTAGTGAGGTGTACATAGTAAGATGTGCTGAGCACTGCTTTTTTGTATGATCATGTAATAACAACTGGGCATCCAACACCACCTCCAGATTGCAAATGGTGGGCAAACACTGTCAATCAAAGGGGGAGGGATCCTGGATATAGCTTTCATTTTCTTCCTCAGTATCTCCTGATCCTTACCCAGATTAAGCCTCCGCCAGCTCACTCTTGTCCATGTCCTTGTCTCATTTAGACAGTGAGGCAACAAATCTGTGGTACCATTGGATAATCCTGACCATCAGTAATGCTATTTAGAAATCTTTTTTTAAAAAAAACCTTTCAACTATAATAAAACTGTTTTAGTAGTAATGAGAAAGTGCATTCATTTCTCTATATTTACTTGTTTTTATATACGATGCCACCCCTCTTCAGTAGGGACTCTGCTCTTTACTGCATTCTTTTCAACACTTGATCTTTTGTTCCCTTGTTAATATAATCCTCTGTTTCCCAATCTGCTATGAGCCTGCTATGCTAAGGATTATCAATCTTTTTAAGCAACCTCCCCCCAGAGCTTTGTTCTGTTGATGTCAAGTAATGAGATAAATTATTACTTCACTAGTTTGAAAAAGTACTTTGTTGATTAATTTGAAAGTAAAATGATATTGAACAATAATTAAGTAAAATCCTTCTAATAATCTCAGAGTTTTACAAAGGTTTATCTCAGAGACTGACATAGAAGATTTGCATGCACTGATCTGCTTGATTCCATATAAAAGAAAAAAACTTGTTTACAGAACTTTCTTCTTCAAAGGCACATATTAACTTGGATATGACACGTTTTGTCTGTCATTTTTGCTCTATGTGTTGATTACTATGATAAAATTTGCACATACAGCAGCAAAGAATGACAGATAAATATTTTGCTTTGTGGTCATATAAAAATGATATTTGGGCATTTATCACTGTTTTTGGTCAAGTTGTCTTCACTTTGTGTTTACAAGTCTAATTTGTGAAGACAATATAAATTATAACAGCCATGTCGATAGCAATATGTATTTTCAGAGTATTCATTGATTTTTTTAGCAAATATTTCTACTTCATAACATTTATTTTCTTTCAACAAATATTTCTGTTCTGTGTTTCAGAAAAATACAGATGATATATTCATATCAGGTAATGAAACACTTTCTATTCCAGCAGTAACTGAGAAGGATGTTAAACAATAAGTACTAAAGTTGGACATTTTTAAATCTGCAGGTCTGCACCCCAGGTTGCAGCCGTGTATTTAAAAAGAGTTGGCTGAGGAGCATTCTGGACTATTAATGATGATTTTTAATAAGTCTTAGGACATGATGAAAGCTCCAGAGGGCTGGAAGAAAGCTCATATTATGCCAATATTTTAAAAGGGTAAATGGGATGACCCAGGTAATTATCAGGCTGACAGCTGTATATCGATCCTGGTCAAAATAATAGAATGGCTAATACAAGACTCAAATAATAAAGAATTAAAGGAGAGTAATATAATATCCAGTTGACATGGGTTTATAGAAAATAGATCATATTAAACTAACTTGATATGTTTTTGTATGAAATTAAAGTTTGGTTGATAAAGGAAATAGTATTAATACAATATATTTGGACTTCTGGAAGGCATTTGACTTGGTATCATCCAATATTTTGACTGAGAAATTATAACAATAGAAAATCAGTGTGTCACATATTAAAAGGATTAAAAACTGGTTAACTGATAGGTCTCAAAGTATAACTGTAAATTGGGAATAATCACTCTGTGTGTATGTGTTTCTAGTGGGGTCCCTGTGGTAATATAGTCTCTGGTTTTGGTATCCACAGTTCAAGAAGGAGGTTGAAAAATGAAAAGGTTCATGAGAATGATTAAAGGATTGGAAAACATGTCTTTAGGTGACCAATTCAAATAACTCCACATATTTAGCTTATGAAAGAGATGATTTTGGGGTGACTTGATCACAATCTAGAAGTATCAGCATGGAGAACAGAAATTTGATAACCTAGAGCCCTTCAGTTTAGGAGACAAAATATAAGAAGATCAAATGTCTTGAATTTGAAGCTGGACATATTCAGATTAGAAATAAGGTGCACATTTTTAACAGTGAAAGTAATTAACCACTGAACATCTTAGAAAGGATTGTCATGGATTCTCCATAACTGAACAAAAGCACATAAGAATGGCCAATGGTCCATCTAGCACAGTATCCTGTCTTCCAACAGTGGCCAATGCCAGGTGCACTAGAGGAAATGAACAGAATAGGTAATCATCAAGTGATCCATCCTCTATTGCCCATTCCCAGCTTCTGACAAAAAACATTTATATCCAGGTTGGTTGGTTTTTTTCTAAAAGATGTGCTCTAAGTCAGTGTGACGGTGCTGCCCGTGGGAGCCAGCTGAGGTCACTTAATCAGGGTGAACTGCAAACAAAATGGGGCAGACAAACCCCAAACGCTGGTGGTTATTCCACTACTTAGATTTACCAAGCCAGCACAAAAGAGCTTCTGTAGTACCTCACTGGTTACTTAGAAGTTTAAACCACGCAGTTCCCTTAAAGTGCCCAGCCTCAGGCCTTCGTCCAGACACACCTGTCAAACATATGATGATGATTTCTGAAAATCTTATCTCATCATATAAAATAAAAAGGTTTCTTCCAGTCCCAAAGGATCAGCCACATACCAGGTCCAATTATAACTTAATCTTACCCAAATATTATGCTATAGCCAATCCTTATGAACTAAAACTTTATTAGAAAAGAAAAGAGAGAGAGTGTGGTTAAAAGATAAAATACATTATAAACTTGAATTCAATTCTCGAGTTCGATACATAGTAGAGGTGAGCTTGTGGTGCCAAAAGTCCTTTAGAAATGCCATAGGTTATAGTCCAATGTTCATTTTCAGGGTGGCTACCAGTGAATGACTGCGGGATCTTAATCCTTGTGGTTTAAGGTTTCCCCTCTTGAAACCAAAGCAGATCTGAGACGAAGAAGGATTTCGTTTCCCAGGCTTTATACATTTCAAGCAGTTCTTTGGCTGAGGAAAACTAATAGGCTTAACTCCTTCTCCCAAACATCCTGGCAATTAGCACAGAGTAATTTATCCATTAAACAGTTCAGATACAGGTTACCACAACCTTCAAAGAGACAGATAGACAATAATACTATTTCACTCAAGTATCATCTTAAATGCTAATATTCCTTTTTTTGATCTTTGAATTAAAACTATAGCAATAGACAAGACTTGTTTGCTTACATTACAAGACCTGAGCAAACATCTGCCCTTCTACTTCTAAAAATGCCGACTTGCATTTCAAAGCTCTATTCATTTACATATCTTGCTAACCAGTTCTTAAGGTTCACCCATGAGTCAGGTCAGTCGGTGAGGTGAGTTAATTAACTCTTTCTGGCCCTGTCACCTTTCAATGAGATATTATATTATACTCATAACATCACAGTCAGCCACAGCTATTAGACTTGAAGCAGGGAAGTCTTATTGCCTGTGTTATGCAGGACATCACACTAGATCAATTTATCATGTCCCTTTTGGCCTGAAAATCTGAGTGCCTCCTCTGCTCTTTGTGCTGTAGTATATTGTGCACGTGCTGTCCTTTGATTTTCCATTAGCTTCATTTCTTTTGTTTTTGTATAGTAGAGACCTATTGAGTGCACAAATTTAATAACCAAATTTTTATTTACATAGTTTTGAGGGCAATTTACTTCTGTTTGTATTGGCTGGATTTGTATTGACTGTGGCAGTTAAAATGCGACTTTCAGGTGTTGCATTTCCCTTCAAGTCATGCACACATATTTTGACTATGTTGTCATTTCTGAGAATTATTTGCAATTTTGTTAATTTTAAGAGGGCATGTTTGTGTGTTTATAAACATATAAAATCTTACTGAATGAAAAAAAAATCACATAGTTATATTAATACATAAAAAAGTTCTAGGCCAGCACCAGATCCATAGGTGATATAAACTGGTGTCATTGCATTGATTTCAGTGGAGTTATGCCTGTTTACACCAGCTCAGCACATGGCTCTTAATCCTTATATTTGTAATGTTATATGTTAAAGTTGCACCTTGCTTTTCTGATGTCTTGTTAAAAGAAATCATAGGGAGAGTACCAAAGCTGAGACCTTAAAAATGTTTTGGAAAGTCAAGAACTATACTTTTATGTTCACTACCATGGGCTAGCCCTAAAATTATGTTTGGGTTACACATTTGATTTTAAATAAGATCAAGTAAGAACATGAAAGATTGTTGCCAATTTTTGTTAATTTTTATGTGGTGTGACATTCAGGCACTTCACCTTAAATTGTGCTATAGTTCCTCTTTCAAGGTCTTCCATCCACTTTACCCCTGAACCACTACTTTTAACAGCAATTTTTGTAATCTAGACCTCCTAATTCTATTTGATCTAGGCCCAGATCTTAGCCATACAGCTGCAGTGCTATCTCCTTGGATTGAATTTCCACACCCACAACTGGTCAATTTATTCTGTAATTTAAGAGTGTTCCTGGATTATTCACTGAATCTAAATTCTCACATAGCAGCATCCACAAGTAAGGCTCTACTATCTTCACTTGGCTAGGACACTCTACAATGACCTGGCCTCAGTTATCCACACCTTTATTGCTTCTCAGCTGGACTGTAGCATGAACACCTCAGCGCTTAGGAAGCTCCATCTGATACAGAGTGCTGCAACATATCTCCTTACCTCAGCAACACGGGCTGTCATGATCTCAGCACACCTGTCCTCTGCTCTCTATACTGGTGTCCTGTAGGAATATCAAATCAAGTTCAGGGTTTCAGTCCTTATCTTCAGGGCACTCAATGGCTTGGGCTCAGTTTAGCTAAAAGATAACCTAAAGCTCCAGGATGAAGATTGGTGATCAATTTTGCTCCTCTGTCTCAGTGTAACTTTCTACCACAAGGGTAAGCTTGTCTCTGTAGGAGACAGAACTTTCTCGGGGGCTAGCCCAAGACTGAACTCCCTCAGGAACTAAAGGTGATCACAAATCTCATCACATTCTGCCCTACATGCAAGGTGCATTTCATTGATCTGCCTTCTCTAATATAAACATTTAGCTCTGTGTGTGTCTCTAATATGCTAATATGCAAAAACAATTATTCCACTTCACACACACGTCGTCTCCTGGAGAGAGGTTGGAGAACAGATACATGAGACATGTTAGTCATGTTGCTTACTGCCTCACAGAAAGGTGCATAGATACTATGGTGATGGCCACAGTAGAAGAATCTGAACAGAACAAGAAAGAATGTTAGGAATTCAAGATTAAAGATTATTACTGATTTTGTATTTCATGGGGAAAATGTGATTCATTTGTTTCTTAAGCATGCAGACTTATCAAGCGTGGCACATTTACTCAGAACTAATTCTTTTTCAAATGATAGATATTTTTACTTTTTAAAAATTAGTACAGTACCCTTCTTTCACAGTTTGCATGTATAAAAGGAAATCTAAGAGCATCTTTTGTATACACTGTAACAGGGTGGCTTGCCTTTGGGCTGGAGAGCCGGGGACTGAGTGATCCCTTATTACAAGATGAGCTCAAACTGAGGGGAATCAGGTAATTCAAATACAAAAGACAGCAGAAAGCTGCAGAGGGAGGTGGGTGGGGGCTTGAGAATTGAGGAATCAGTAGGTACTAACAGGAGAAAGAAGCAGGACCAGAGGGCTAAGCTCCAGTCAGAAAGGGCAGGGGATAGTGGCTTCAGGTGAAGCAGACTGACAAAGACAGACCTCTGGATGTGACTGAAGAACCAGAGCTAAGTATGAACTGATGAATTATGAATTATGGTGAGGACTCGTTGAGAATTATTTGCATTATTTTTTGGTTAGAACTCTAGGATCTGGGTGAACTTTATTCGATATTGAACCAGCCCCAGAAAAGGTTTCTGTACACCACAACAGAGACTGCCTGGTTTGTTTAACGGACACAGAGATGGGTGCCTACAAAGTGACCTCTGACCACAAGGGAATGCACAATAAGTAGCCACATTACTACAGGAACCTTTAAATAAGGAACGGTAGATAGTATGCATGTTTTTCATATAATATACTGAGGGGACTAGGAAAAACTAAATACTGTATTTTTTTCTTATAACCTCCTTTAGGTAGGGGATGTGTCTTGACATATTTAAATGAAGTGCTAGTCATATAAAGATACATTTTACTTTTAATGATAATCAACCAGTATTGGTGTTGAATTATAACTGGGATAAAGGAAAATATAATTTATAATCTTCATTTATATATGTATTCCACCTCCCCACGTTCCACGTATAATTCAGTGCCAATACTTTCCACATTATTTAAAGATAAAATATATCCACTGTCCTCAAATCAGCATTACAAAGTACCAGAAGGAAAGAAGCACCTCTAATTTCAAATACACACATGTTCATTTTTTAAATTAATTTATATTCATTCTGAGATTCATGCTGGGCTAATCTGTGGCTTTGCCACAAGCCCTGTGTATTGGGACCCTGGGTAGGTATACCATCCCAAGAGCAACACAAGGAAGGATTAACTCAGAGAGGCACAATTTCTTCTCTGCTTTCCCCCATCAGCATATAAATTGGCTGCATGGCACAATGGGACAAAATATAGAGGAACAAATTCTTGTCACTTTTAAAGTGATTGCTTCTTAGAATACCTAGTTCTAGAGCAGTGTTTCTCAAACTGGAGACGCCACTTGTGTAGGGAAAGCCCCTGGCGGGCCGGGTTGATTTGTTTACCTTCCTCCTCTGCAGATCTGGCCAATTGTGGCTCCCATTGGCCCCGGAACACTGCTCCGGGCCAATGGGGGCTGCTGGAAGTGGCATAGGCTGAGGGACATACTGGCTGCTGCTTCCAGCAACTCCTATTGGCCTGCAGCGGTGAACCGCGGCCAGTGGGAGCCGCGATCAACCAGACCCACAGACAGGGTAGGTAAACAATCCGGCCTGGCCCACCAGGGGCTTTCCCTATGTAAGTGGCGACCCCAGTTTGAGAAACACTGTTCTAGAGCATACAAGAAGAGAGGCTATTCTTGATTTAGTCTTAAAGAACATACAATCGCTAATTTAAGAAGTGACAGTAGCTGAGCCACTAAGTAGTAGTAACCACAATAGAATTTTGTTCAACAACATCTAAGCCTCAAGGGGAGTACCTAAAAGTGAAACTTAACTTTAGAAAGCAAGATTTCAATAAAATGAGAAGACTGGCCAAAAAAGACCTAAAGCTAAAAGTAAAAGAAGTAAAACCCTTAAGAGGTGGCATGGACGTTACTTAAAAAATAAATGCACAACCAATAATAGAGTCTCAGAAGACATTCATGCTGCTGAACCAAGGAAAAGAGTAAATCAATATAGCTAAATGGAAAAGTTCTGGAGGCTATTCAAGTCAAAGTTTGGAAATCTTCCCTAGTGAAGCCAACAACAAGAACATAAATTAAAGCAGGTATTAAATAAGAGGGAACTTAGAAGGTCCAAAATAGATTTTGAAGAACAAATAGATAAGGATATAAAAACAAACAAAAAGAGATTAATTATATCAGAAGCAGATAGCATATGAAAGAATCAGTTCCTCTGCGGGGTCACCAAGGGTCGAGAAGCTAAATGATTTCTTTGCATCACCACCAAGGCTATTGGAAAGATACCTACCCCCCCAAGTATTCTTTTCTGGGAACAAAGGCGAGGTACTATCAGAGACGGAGAACTCAGAATAAGAAGTGCTAGAGGAAACTGATAATTTAAGATGCAGTAAGTCACTGAGTCCAGATGGCATAGCCAAGAGATCTGGACGTATTTAAGTATGAACTAGCTGAGCTGTTAACAAAAATTTGTAATTTCCCATTAAAAGCAGTCACTGATCCAGTGCTTACATCTGTACTTGGGAAATTGGCTGAAACAATAATTAATAACAGAATAACAGAACACTTGGAAGATTATAATACAGTAGGTGTATAACTAGCATTGTTTCTGCTAGGGAAATGTATGTCTCACTAACCTCTTAGAATTCTTTGAACCTGTCAATAAAATAATGGATACAGAACTGGTTGACATGATTTATTAAGCTTCTAAAAGGCCTTTGACAAGGTCCCACATGAGAAATTACTAAACAAGTGAAGGAGGTCATAGGATGGAGGCAAAATACGATCATGGATCCAAACCTGGTGTGTAGACAAAGTAAAGAGTAAGATTAAGTGGTCAGCTTTCATCTTCGCAAAAGGTTAACAGTGGGTGTCTTGGGGTTCCTAATGGGTACCTAAGTCTTCTGTTGTTGAATATATTTATTAATGGTCTGGAAAGGGGATGCTTAGTGAGGGAGTAAAATCTGCAGACAATACAATTGGTTTAATTTACTCAAGACCAGAGAGGACTGTGAGGAGCTTCAGAGAGACCTAAACAAAATGAATGGGCATCATGATGTCAAAGAAAATTCAATATTGATAAATGCAAAGTATTGCACATTGAAGGGAAAAACCTTGAATTACAGGGTTCTAATTTAACTGTATCAATTTAGGAAAGAGACATGGACATCTCTGTAGAGAGCTCTATGGATAACTCTGCTCAATAGGCAATTGTGTTTGAAAACGCAAATACAATGTTAGGTTGCATATGGAATGGTATGGTGAAAAAAAATGGAAAATATAATATGGCCTTTATATAAATCAATGAAGTGGCCTCATCTGGAAAACTAGCTAAAGTACTGATTGCCTCATCTCAAAAATAGGTAGGTTAGGAACTGTTGTTCTCCCTTTCTCATAACACAAGAAAATGGGAAAATTCATTGAAACTAAAAGGTTAGGAAATTTGAAACTGGTAACAAATTTTCACATAATGTGAATTAAACTATGCAACTCTGCCACTGGAAGTTTTTGTTGAGGCCAAGAACTTACTAAGATTAAAAAGGGATTGGATATTTATGTGCCTATCAAGAATATCTGGAATTATTATAATTAATGAAAACTAAAATTTTGTAGAAGGAGTATTAATCCCATGCATAAGAGTTTAAGCACATTTCTAACCACGAGAGATTGGTATGTATGGCAGACAAATTATCCTACATCTGCCTGTTGTGAGGTTCTTCTACCTTCCTCTGAAGCCAGTGTTGTTGGCCACTGTCAGAGATGGGATCCTGGATTAAACTGGCCTCAGTCTGATGCAGTATAGCAATCCCTATCTCCCTCACTCCAGTTGCAAATTACTATGGACCTCCAAGACAGCTGGCCAGCATTTTGGATCCAAAGCTCCCTCCGCTCTTGACCCACCTGCTGAGAAGGAGTTAGCAGTGGGTTGCCCTGTGACCATTTACTCATACAGACTGGGCCCAAAGTCTAGGGAGGCCACAAAGGAACATAAGAAAGAAGGGGGTCTTACTCCAATTTCATTTTGCTATCACACATAACATAGCTTGTATTAAATAATCTTACAATGCATGTACAGTAAAAGCATGTACAGTAAAAGCTGTATTATCCAGGAGTTGACCAACCAGAAAGCTCTATAATCTGGTATTTCTGATCTTCAATTGGGTCCAGCTGGCACGGGGCCAGCAGGCTCCTTACCTGGGTCCGTGTGACTCCCTGGAAGCAGTGACATGTCCATGCTGCTCCTAGGCATGGGGGGAGGGATAGCTCAGTCGTGAGGCTGAACTCCAGGGTCGTGAGTTCAGCCCTTAAGAGGGCCAGTTGGGGATTGGTCCTGCATTGAGCAGGGGGTTGGACTAGATAGCCTCCTGAGGTCCCTTCCAACTCTGATATTCTATGAGCTGTGTATTGTGCCCCAACCCAGTGCTAGCTCTGCAGCTCCTATTGGCTGGGAACCAAGTGGCTGTGCCTCCACCTAGGAGCAGCAGGGACATGTCTCCAGCACCCCACAACCCCCTGTCCTGAGACCTCTCCTGCACACAATCTCCCTACCAGAGCTCATGCCCTGCAACCCTTCCCACACCCCAGCCCTGGGCCACCTCCTGCACCAAATTCTTTTCCTTTTAGTTAACTGAAATTTTTGACTTACCAGCACCCCCTGTTCTCCCAGTGTGCTGGATACAAAGCTTTTACTGTATATTATCATACTGCAAGGCTGTGTCATTCAAGCATTTGGAAACATTTTAATTATCTGACACTGAAAATACTGATGAGGCACTAGGATGTTTTCGGGACAGGATCTGGCCAAGTCTTTTATGGCAGCTCAGATGCACAGTGTTTTGATGCTGCTAATATTACACTGCCATAAGCAACCTTACTAAATTTTGCCCATATTTGTGCTAAATTACATTTTGGCTAAATACTGTCCAGGATAGTGCATTGAGAAACCACCTTTCAAATTATCCACTGGCAGAAGTGTACACTGGATACGCTTAAAAACATACAAATTTTGCCATAGGTAATATGCTCTAGTTATCTTAGTATCTGCAGTATTCCTCATAGTTCCCTATACTTAATAAATGCTGAGACAATGTTATTTAGTTATTGGCAGTTAACCACTGTGCTTTCATTTTAAGAGCTTTACTGGAAGACCTATTTTGTGAATTAAGACTGTGACAGGACAAAATAATTCCTTTAGAGTAAACAGAAAAATTCACCAACATTTTCAGTTCAGGCACTCTTATTGCAATATAAAGGCCAGTATCTGGCCCCTAATATGAAGTTCCGCATATTGGAAACTTTCATAGATGTCAGAACTGTAAAAGACTGTTCAGGTCATGTAGTCTAACCCTCGGTTGTACATACAACACGATTCTCTGTCATTCATGCACAGCACAATCATGTAACATCTGCACAGAAAGAGGGAATTCTTTTCACATAGCATGAGTGCTTCACTGATATTGGGAATGAGAGAAAAGATCTTTTCCTGGAAAGAGACTGTGTGAAATGAAATTGTAACACATTTGCTTAAAAGGCTCTTTTGTTAATTGCCATTGTGCTAATGGTGCTTTGAATATGAATTGTTTGCAAGCAGGAAGTAGGCAATGATTCAGCTAAGCAGAACATTAAGAAAACTTAAACCTGGATGGGAGAAAATAAAAAGAAGCATTGAGTTTCTGTTCATTAATCCATGCTAGGATGGTCTGTGCAGATTCAATAGTCAAAATATTACATATAATAAACACAATGGTTAAGCTATAGTGTCCATTAGAAAGTTGGCATCATTTCATTTGCACCACAGAAGAATTGATGAAAGATTTGCTGGCAGAAACTTTGTTCTGTCTGTTTATTCATGGCTGTTCTTCCCAGTGTGTGTGTCTTTTAAGCGAAAAAAGGAGACATGTTTTCTCAGCAGGCTGACGCATTTTGAATCATGTTTTCCATGACATGGGGTAAAGACTCCCTGCTAGTCTGTCTGGTAGAGAATACGTATTCATGAAATCTCCAAGATGGTACAGAGAAATCAAACTATTATCTATGTTTCCTTAATCAGGATTCTTCAGTGAATCCTGTTTATATTATTGTTAGTGAACTTAAAAATCTCTGATACAGTTTAGAAATATATAATACCAACTTTCTGTATGAGACTCTCCAGTTGAAAAAAATTGTATAGTGGTTAAAAAGTCATAGATAATACAGTGTTCAAGCCAATTGCTATTTCTATAATTAAGTGTAGTTAACTAGTGTAGTCCATCCTGTTTTTACATGCTTATAACTTCCAACACACTCATAACTTGGACTGAAATTTCCCATTTTTTCTTACCCAGAGGAGGTTAGCTTTTGAAATTTTCAAGTGAAATAGCTTCATCCATTTGATGGAGTGATGAGTCTTTTTTTTTCTGACGTGTGAGAAGGTAAACAACTTTTTTTTCCTTCTCACTGGAAAAAAAAATTGCTACTACCTTCCTTCTCTCTCTTCACCTGCCCTCCTCTCTGACTCACTGAGGAATGTCCTTACCTCCTTTTCTGTTGTTTCCCCCTCTATCGCTGCCCCCATCTTCCACTTCCTTACTTACCTGCTTCCTATGAATTCAGGGTTCTCTTTGCTGCTCAGCTGCAACAGCTGGCACTCGTCTTCAGGGATAGAACATGGTTCAGGCCCTTTTGTGCAGCTCCCAGGTGTCCCTTTAAAGCTCTGCTGTGGCTTTCTTTTGCTTCTCACGGAAGGTGAAAACATGCCTGCAGCTTTGGCGGCTAAGCAGAGAAGAGAGAACATGAACATTATTACTTCCCTGTGGATGCCAGTAAACATTCACCTTTGAGGTTCAGTAGTAGTACAAATCCTCCCTGCCACTTGTTGTGTACCTTGAAATGCTCTGCCAGCCAGCAGGCAGGACATTGGAAGTGTGTTATGTGTGTCCCAGCTTTACAGGTAGGCTATATTTGCTGTAGTTTATAGCCACAGCTGAGTATATGAAGCCAGGTCTACACACATGGTTGTACCAGTTTAACCAATGGTGTGACTTTATACGAATTGAGTTAAACGGGTGCAACTTTGCACATGGATTCTTTCTCTGTTTAAGCTTGGCTTATGTGAGTTTAGCTTGCACCCATAAATGTACTGACACAAGCTAAACTGATTTAAGCCAGTTTTAAACTGATAGTCCACATGCAAATTGGTTTTGTTATACAAGTGCAACTTTAAGTTAAACTAGTGTTATTTCTGTGTGTAGACAAGCCCTTATTGACCGGTGATTGACCATTTTCACATGAGGTAATATACAAGCTGACATACAAGACTTTAAATAGGAGGAAATATTTTTATGATTGGCTCAGAAGAATTGTTCAAGCTAACTTTATTTTGCTGTGTAAAGTTTCAATACAATGTGCATACATAGAAATTTCAGCATTATTGCAAAGAGAAATAGAGTACTAGCACTTTTAGGCTTCATCTGCACAAGGGCCACTTCCAGTCTGTGAGCTCAATCCTTAGTCAAGTAGCAGTCCCACTGAAGTCACTGGAAATTTTATCCAAGTCAGCACAGCAAGCTTGAGTACTGTCTGCTTTGCTGGACAAAATAAATCCTTAGTGATGCTTCCACTGTGCTTATGTGAAGCAGGAGTTTGAATGAATTCACACTACTGTGGCTCTTTTGTTGGCTAATTTGGCTCCTGAACCACTCAGGTCTCTGAGTATCACTGGGCTAGACGAAAAGCCACAGAGCTGTGTGTGCTCCCTTGAAAATGTACAAGGTGTGCATAAGCTAAGACTTCCAGATGTAGCTTTAAAGAGTTAAAGGATGTCTGGGCTCCGTACATCAGGTGCTCAAAGCCCCAGGTTCCAATGGATGTGGTGTTGTCATGTCAAGCCCTTTTTGCTGGCAAGTATATGCATTCTTCTCTTCACATACCTAATGAGCACATGCAGGATGTGGGCATGTACACTGTAGGACTGGTATCTCAGTGAGGATCCTGCCTTTCCCCTTAGTTTCAGTATGTGTTTTGCTCTCCCAAGTACACTGAATCATTGCAGGGATTCAGCAATAATCTGTGACATTAGAGTTCTTCTGGATGGAATGGTGAAACCTCTAGGAAGCTCCTCCCATGCAGATCCCTTTGTATCCATATCATGAAACACAGACTGTATCTGGGCTCTTGCTATGGAAGGGTGATTATACAAAAAGGGAGGTACATAGGAAGGCACATTTTGACTGGTATGGGGAGCTCAATAAAATGTAACCCATCCACCCCCAACTTTTCACCATATCCCTGAGGATGGTGCATTTTGATGGGCTCCTCCCCACCCATCATATGTTACATTGCAAAAGTTAATATGGAAGACAGGTTCGTTTTGATGCATATTTCAACATGACACAGTGCTTTGTTGCATTGATAATTCTTACGCTTTTCCCCTTATCCAAAAATATCTCCTGTCTTCCTTCCCCGACTTTTCCCTATGGCACTGATCATGCCATATGTGCTGACTTTTATTTTTCACTGGGGGTGCTCCACCCGCACTCTGCCCATTCCCCCAAGGTCCCACCCCCACTCTGCCCCTTCCCCCAAGGTCCCATCCTCACTCTGCCTCTTCCCACCGCCACTCCTCCCCTGAGGCCCTGCCCTCACTCTGCCCCCTCCCTTAAGGCCCTATCCTCACACCAACTCTTCCTGCCCCCTCCCCTGAGGGCCCCACTATTGCTCCACCACATCCCCCAATGTCCCACTCTCACTCTGCCTTTTCCCACCCTTGCTCCACCCCCTTCCTGAGGCCCTCGTCTGCCCACCGCTCGCTGCTCTCTGCCCTCCCCTAACCTGTTCCCTGAGACGCCAAATAGCTGTGGCTTGTGGGTGCTGAACACCCACTATTTTTTTCCCTGGGTGCTCCAGCCCCGGAGCACCCATGGACTCAACACCTATGAATCAGGTCCTAGAATAGTAACTAAAGTTACAGGGATTGCCTTCTTCAACCATATGGTTTGCTACCTTTGCAATGGTTAGCTCAATACAAGTATGTATACATTATGGGAATGATGGGCCTGGTTGTTGGCCTTCCCCCAGATTTGCCTGAACACTAGTCTACTGGCATACTTTCCAAGAGGGATTGGCATGAGTATCTGTACCTCCCCTTCCCTGCACATTTTAACTAAGCTAGGTATTCCATTCACATCAGGAGTAGAAGTAGTGGGGAATTTTTCGACAAACTTTTTTATGGGGAAAATGCTCATTTGTTGAAACAGAAACATACCGGTTTTGACAAAACTTTCAGAAAGGTTGGGGAGAGGCCAGAGATCCCAGAATAGCCAATAATTGTAGCCTGGTTGTCTCCAGCTTCTCCTTCCAACAGACCCACAATTAACAACCCCACTTGATCCCTCCTCAGTCGTTTGTTCTCAGGCTAGTCACACTTGAATGGCTTCCTGCAGAGAGGCGGGCTGTCTGTGGCCATTAGTTGCTAGGTACCTAATGTCCAGACAATTGGAATGGACCTTGTCTTCTCAGGCTCTCCAGGGGCATGGGCCCTCTAGACTCCCGGCAGCTAGGCATCAGTCCATCAGTCATGCCTGTATCTCTGGGTCTCTGCAAAGAGTAAACAACCCTTTTCCCACCACCTAGTTAACCACACACCACAAAGGGGAAACTGAGGCACACACAGTCATCTGAAATATGGCAGGCCTTTTCTGGAGTTGTGTCCCATCCCCAAGGCTGTGCATAGGCAAGGAGCCCATCTCCCCTCTTGGGGTCAACTTGTTGCCCTCACCTCCAGGACTGAGTCCTCTCCCGGACCCCTTTCTGGAGGGCTCTTTAGTCTCTCATGGTTAAGAGAATCTATCATGCCATGGCCACCCTCTGACCAGGCGTCTCTGTTACCAGCAGCATTCTTCCAGCTGCTTTCCCTTCCCTGGGAACTCTTTAATCCCTGGACAAGGCAAACGTGTGGCAATCATTCTTCCCTGTCTGTTTCTTCCCTGTCTCAGCTACCACCATGCTTGGCTTTTCCTTTGCTTTCCCAGTGAAGGCAGACAGTGAGCTCCACAGCATTAGAGCCAGTGAGCATGACATCTCCTATGTGGAGATGTGCAGGGACCATCCCTCTGTCCCACTCCGATCCACAGGTCCAGTTACAGACTGGAAGGTATCATAAGCTTACCAGCTCTTCCTTTGTGCTACCAGCCCCTCCTCCTTCCAGGCTATTTGCATGTCCACTGACACCTGCATTCTCAGCCTTTTGACTCCCTGGATTCAAGTTCTTTGCTGTTACAGAAGCAGGGCCTGCATCCTGCCTTAAAGAAAGAAGCATTTCCCAAAAGGATCTCAAAGCTGATACCTTGGAGAATCCCAACTACCAGCCCCCCCTCCCCCAATCCTTCCCGTGCCCTCCCCTGCCCTGGCCATGCCCCTAACTCTGGGTTTGCCTGAGTCCCAGTTCTGAGATGCCTCCATGGGTTCCTTTCCCCCAGACCTATGCCTAGGCCAATACCTTTAGGGTCTCTTTTCATACCTGGACCTACTGTCCACAAACACATTGGCCAACCTGCCTGAACTCCACAGGTCTTTAGGCTTCCTGTCCACTAACCACATTTTAAGGTCCTGAGGAGAGACCTTATACAGCTGCTCCAACCAAAGCAGGTTATATAAATCCTCCAGGGTAGTGACCTCTGCACCCTTCCCCCATTTGCGGAGATATTCTCCCATCAGGGTGGTCACACCCAAAGTCTTTTGTACACCCCAAAACCTTTTGCTATACGCTTTAGGGGTCAATTCAAATGTAAGCAGCAAAACTTTTGCAAACAGTTCATAGTCCCCAGTATCTATCCATCCATCTAGCTGTATCCCTCTACGGCACTGGGACCGAGTAAGCGGGTGAGACAGCTGAGCTAATCCACGGAGTCTTGCTGTGAGTAATTTTGGAACAGAGACTTGAGCTGGGTCTCCCAGATTCCAGGGGAGTGTCTCAACCTACTGGTTATTCTGGGGTGGGTCTCTCCTCTCTCTATTTGTGTTTTTTCATGACACATTTTGAAAGGTCTGTTTTCGTACATACTTGAATGAAAACAAATTCTAAAACCTCAGAGTTTTTTTCCACAAAATGAAAGTGGTGTTTTCCAGCTCGACATTACTCACTGGCGTTGTCCATTTGACTAAGGTGAACAAGTACTGCAGAACTGGATTCTATCTAATTACCTCAATCACTGTCCTATACTTATAGCCATGGCACTTGAGCAACTTTATTCCCTTCCTCTTTCCCTCCCACTCTTGTATTACTCTTCACTACTCTGTTTTCTTGTTATTTCCTTCTCACCCCACTCATCCCACGTTTCTGCATCTCTGCTCTCAGTATTGTCTTCACATCCCCTCTCCTCTGGTCTGGTGTTGCTCTCCATCTCCACTTAAATATGCTATGCTCAGCTTATTGGCAGCAAATTGAAATGTGCTCAAAACCTGATCTCTGAAGTGTTTTGTGCTGGCACATCAGAGATCAGGGTTTTTTAAAATAAATTTTACTTTGCCTCCAGCACACTAATTGAATACAGCAGAGCAGAAAGCAGCAGGGGACAGAAACAGAAGATAGTGAGTCCAGACAAAGACTTTCTGTAAGGGCAAGTGTTCAATTAACATCTCTTGTTAGACAGCGAAAAGTAACTATCCCCAGACAATAGGACTCTGGATCATTCACATTCTGAAAACTGTTAGATATCTAGGACTTTGGGCATTCAGTTTAGGGTCAAACTACTCTCCTGAATGAGCTATTGTGAGTTAGGTTGCTCATATTAAGCAATGATCTGTTTTGACATATAGATGAGAGCTACCAAATTGGAACAGACCAGTAGTGTATATGTATCAGCAGAAATCCCTAAAATGTATAGATTGTACCTGCGTAATCTAACCCAGATGTTACACTGCACTGATAGGTTACAATACTCCTGACCCTCTGAGAGCTGGTACTGATTTTTTTCTTTGTTTCTAACTACTTTATGGGATGCTGAAAATACATGACATATATTAGTAGTATTACTTCTACAGCTAAGCAAATGTAGTAGTTGCTGAAGGGAGCTTTCGGATTACAAATGAGAAGGCGACAGCACAATCTCAAATGGGAGTGATTTGAAATAGTCTGTGTCACAGTTCAGGGCAACTGCACCTGCATTCCCCCCCTGTGGTATAGCAAGGGCCCCCACTTTAGACTCCAGGCTCCTCAGCTGTCACTTCTTTTGGGTTGAGGTCTGTGATCCTCTCCCTCCTGACTGGGTTTTTCCCATGCTGCACAGCTCCTTGCCTACATCGTCAATTTCTCCGCAAGTCAGACTGCCTCAGCAGTTTGGTTTTTTCATGTGTGGGATGTAATGAAGAAGCTGTAATATAGTTTGGTGACAAAATGGAAAAGAAGAATAAAATAAAGTTAATAGATTTATAGATTCCGAGGCCAGAAGGAACCAATGTGATCATCTAGACTGAACATAGAGCAGGACATAGAAATTCCCAGAATTAATTCCTAGAGCATATCTTTTTAAAAACACATCCAGTTTTGAGTTAAAAAGTGCCAGTGATGGAGAATCCACCATGACCCTTGGTAAATTGTTCCAATGGTTAATTGCCCTCACTGTTAAAAATTTACTCCTTATTTCCAGTCTTCAGTTTGTCAAGCTTCAACTTCCAGCCTTTGGATCATGTTATACCTTTCTCTGCTAGATTGAAGAGTCCATTATGAAACATTTGTTTCCCATGTAGATACTTATAGACCAGGGATCAGCAACCTATGGCACGCTGCCCGCCAGGGTAAGCACGCTGGTGGGCCGGGCTGGTTTGTTTACGTGCCACGTCCACAGATTCAACCGATCGCTGTTCCCACTGGCCATGGTTCGCCTTACCAGGCCAATGGGAATGGCGGGAAGCAGCGGCCAGCACATCCCTCGGCCCACACCTCTTCCTGCCACCCCCATTGGCCTGGAGAGGCAAACCACGGCCAGTGGGACGCACGATCGGCCGAACCTGTGGATGCAGCAGGTAAACAAAGCAGACCAGCCCGCCAAGGTGCTTACCCTGGCAGGCTGCATTCCAAAGGTTGCTGATCACTGTTAGGGACTGTGATTAATCAAGTCACCTTTCAACCTTCTCTTTTTAAGATAAAAGGATTAAGTTCCTTGACTTCATTACTCTAAGGTATGTTGTCCATCTTTAATCTTTCTCATGATTCTTCTCTGAACCCTCTCCATTATCAACATCCTTTGTGAATTGTGAACACCATAACTGGACACACTATTCCTGCAGAAGTTGCACCAGAGCAAAACAGAGAGATAATAGAACCTTCCTACACTTGCCAGATACTCCCCTGCTTATGCATCCAAAGATTGCATTAACTATTTTGGCCACATTGTCGCACTGGGAGCTCATGTTCAGCTGATTATGGACCATGACTTCCAAATCTTTTTTTAGTGTCAATGCTTCCAAGGATTGAGTCCCCCATTCTGTAAGTATGGCCCGTGTTCATAGACGTACCCAATTACATTTAGTCATATTAAAACACATATTGTTTGTTTGCACCTAGCTTACCAAGTGATCTAAATTGTTCCTTATCAGTGACCCTTCCTCTTCTTTCTTCTTGATTGCCCCAATTTTTGTGTCATCTGTAAACTTTATAGAGTTTAAGGCCTGAAAGAACTACCAGATCATCTAGTGTGTATCCACCAACGCCACCCTGTACCTGCACGCTAAAGCCAACAGCCAAAATTAGACCAAAGTATTACAGCCCAGAGCAGACTGGACTATTCACAAACAAAGAATAGAAGGAACTGAGATGCACTAGTGATGATTTTGTTTTCTTTCAGGGCATTGATAAAAATAAGAAATAGTGTAGGACCAAGGTCTGATCCCTATGGCTCACCAGTAAAAACACACCTGCTAGATGATCCTTCTCCAACGAGAATTACATTTTAAGACCTGTCAGCCAGTTTTTAATCAATTTAATGTGTGCCATGGTCATTTTATATCTTCCTAGTTTTTCTTTTTTTAATCAGAATGTCATATGGTTCCAAATCCCATATCAGCTGCTCCGTTATCTTTCCTAGGATCAGTGTCAAACTGATAGGCCTATAATTATCCAAACATTTCAATTTACCCTTTTTAAATATTGGTAGAAAATTAGCTTTCTTCCCATCTTCTCGAAATTCTCTAGTGTTCCAAGACTTATTTAAAATCAACATTAATGGTCCAGAAAGCTCTTCAGCCAGCTCTTTTAAAACTCTTGGGTGCAAGATATCTGGACCTGCTCATTTATAAATGTCTAACTTTAGTAGCTGCTGCTTAGCATCATTGCTAGTTCTACTAGAGTGTAAGGTATTTCATTGTCATCATTATCATCATCTTATGCTATCACTATATCTGTTTTTTCCCTAAATACAGAACAAAAATATTTATTGGACTCTCCTGCCTTTTCTACATCAATATTAATAATTCTGCTATTTCTAGTAATGCAATACCATTGTGATTATTTTTGTTCCTATTATACTTTAAAAACTCTGTATTGTCCTTAAAAATATATTTCTGATCATAGATTTCTCCTTGTGTGTTCTTGTTTCCCTTATGCATTTTCCACAATTCCTAGCATCTGATTTATTTTCAATAATATCAAGTTCTCTTTTCTTTCTTTTGTTATTTTATGTATCTGCCTTCATTTACTCTCTAAACTAGGCCATTTTTTTCCAACCAGTAAGGCCTTCTTCCTCGTGGGATTGTGGCTTTTGGGGTGTCTAAGAAAGCATTCTTAAATAATTACCAATTATCATTTATATTTTTCTGACTAAATCCTTCCTCTCAGCTGCTTTAGCTCATGATTGGTTTCAGCTTTGTGAAATTGACTCTAATTTTAAAACACCAAGTATATATACTACTGGTTTTGACTTTATTCTGTTTGCATGGTATAAATGCTTCTCCGAGCTTCAACAGAAGATTTCTGGACTACATGTTATCAGAAACTTTCTGGAAGGGTTTTGAAAGTTTTCATCACCCCAGCCTGCTCCGTAACTCTTCATCAAAGCCTGAGTTCCAGTCATGCTGCTATTTCAGTTAGTCTGGCTTTCACTTGAATATTATTTTTCCTTGATTTTCTGTTGCTAAGTTTTTCTGTATTATTATCATCTGTCATTGTGGTTTGCAGGGTGTCTCTGGTTTCACGCCTTTCTAAACTGTCAGTACATCTTTATTTAAAGAGCTCTATAAAGATGGATGTAAAGTTAAGTATGTGCTTATGGATTTTGCTGAACAGGGTCCCATATCCATAGGGATGACCCTGCAAACACTGAAGTATGTGAGTTGACTTCTAAGGAACTACTTATGAATCAAGTTTCTCACATGCTCAAATGTTTGCAAGAGCAAGTCTTTAGCTGCTAAGAGGTAAATCCTATCCATTCCTTTGTGGCTGAGGAGATACCCCTGGCATGAGGACTGGTATGGTTCTGCTATCTGGATGGGGAGGATAGGGTTTGGATTCCCACACAAGGTGTACATGTGTGGAGGGGACAGAGAAGGGAGAGTTGGATTAAGGGCCGTGCCTCTGCATAGATTATACAGTCCTCCACCCTGCATCAGGGCTGCCCAAGGAGCATTTCAGCCAATATGCAGCCACTCCAAATCTGCTGGAGAGGATTCCTTCCCCCAACTCTTCTATGTGTCTGCCCACCTCAGCTCCAGGATCAGGCCCTACCTTGTGACGACAACAAGAGCAAAATGCTAAAACGGGGGTGCTAGACATTGCTATAGTAAATATAGCAATGTTCTTCTGATTAATTTAAATAGTCTCTGGCTAACTCTTCATGAATTAGCCATTTCTAATTTTCTGCCTGGAACAGAATGACCATCTGTTGGAAAGGTAGCCAGGGCTTCTGCTATTTCCTTGTTTCATAGTAAAGTGGATTAATGCTTGAGGTTCATGAGCTAGCGCAACCAAATTACTACTCTGAAGACACTCATGACTGCAGCAACTTATTAAACTACTGTGATCCATTTTGTGTTCTTTTATCTGCCTCTTTACTGCCACTTCAGTTTAACCAATAGAATATATATTTTAAAAGTCTATTACTTTGCATAAATATTTTTGTTTAAACTCTCATTTTTTTAGAAGCACAGTAGGAGCTTATTTTGTATATACCATATTTCCATAAGGGAAAAGGAGATATCTTATGGGGAAGGTACAAGACTGGGAATCAGGCGTCCTGGAGGTTTTATTGCCAGCTATGCTACAAACTTCCTGTGTGACCTTGGGGCATGTCAATTAACCTCTATACAAAATGGGGACAATAAAAGTTACCTACCACTCATGGGTGTTGTAAAGCTAGCTATATGCTTTGAAGTTTGCAGAGTGTTTTGAGATTCTTGGTAAGCAGACATTATACAAATGCAAAGTGGTCTGGGTGTCGTGCCAGTGACTTGTAACCTTTTTGTTCGTTCCAAAAGTTTACAATTTTTTTGTATTTTTTTTATTTATACTATAAAAAATTGGTTATTTATATTATCCAAAAGGATTGAGGAGGAATTGGTGGGAACAGATTGTGAAAATAAAAAGAAGGGAGTGTGTAAAAGGAGAATGAAATGGAAGGGGATAGAAGAAGTAAGAGAAAAGAAGTGAGACAAACACAAAGGATGAGGAGGGAGAGACTGGTAAGAGGGAGTGAGAAGATGATGGAACTAACAGCCATTAGGAATTTATTAAGTCACAAAATTTATCAAGCATGTCTGATGAGCTGAGCTGGTCTCTCTAGAACCAACAGGGAAGACAGAGTCCTCAGAGGCACTAATGTAACCCTCCTCCTTGCACTTTTAGCTACTTTGAGAAAGGAAACACTAGGATAGCCTTAGCGTGCCCTTTGCAAACTCTTTGTGGCTGTTGGTCCTGCTTCTGCCATGTGCGTAGATGGAGGGGAAGAATCCTAGACTCAATAAAAGTTGCAGATGCTTAGCAATACTTGGCCCATGATTGTTAATAATTATTTATCACTCTTATTATTAACCTAGTTACACTTTTTCCAAAGGTCAAGGACAATGACACTGAGAAGCAGCAATTGGAAAACTGATCAAAGGAAATACTTTTTACACAATTTATAATTAACCTATGGAACTAATTGCCACAAATTATCATTGAAACCATGAGGAGCAGATGTGTATGGGGATAATGGCAACATCTACAGTAACTTTACATTGGATAAGAAGTATGAGTGATATAAACACTAATACTTCAGGGCATAAGCCAACCACTAACTACTTGGCATTATCAAGAAGCTTTTCCTGTGGGTGGGTTTTTCCAATATTGTCCATTGCAGGGATTTTTGCACTCTTCTCTAAAGCACATAGTATTGGTGACTCTGAGAGAGGATACTGGACAGCCTTATCTTCTACTTACTATGTTGGGTTCTAACACTATGCCTCTCATTGTGGTGTCTGAACACCCATTACATATACCACTTACTTCTTGTCTAGGGCCACTGCTGTGATCTGGAATGGCAATCTCTATATCCCAATGTTATTTTCATTATTCATTACTGATATTCTTATTTGAGGAAAAAGTAAAAATGTTTTTTTCCTCTCTTTATTTCTAAGTTCCTTCTTCAGACATTGTAAATAAAATTTCAGCAGAAGTATGTATTTCAATCCTACATCTTCTAAGATGGATATAACTTTTTGTATTTATTGCTGTTGGACAAGGTTTATCTCACTTTTTTTTGCTGTCACAAAAAGATGATGCTTTCTGTTTGGGAGGTTTACCAGAGATGCAGCAGTGGGAAACTGCGTGAATGAATAACGAACATATGTAAAAAGGAAATACAGAAAACAATGCTGCTGTTTTACGAGAAATATAGATATCCTGTTAAGCTAGTTTAGAAGGTTAATTTATGAGTAAAAAAAGTCACTAACTGCATTTTTATTCAAGCTATCTTATCCTAGAACAAGGATCGGCAACCTTTGGCACGCGGCTCGCCAGAGTAAGCACCCTGGCGGGCCGGGCCGGTTTGTTTACCTGCTGCATCTGCAGGTTCGGCTAATCGCGGCTCCCACTGGCCACAGTTCACTGCCCCACAGCCTCCATTAGCCTGGAGCAACAGACCACTGCCAGTAGGAGCCACGATCGGCTGAACCTGTGGATGCAGCAGGTAAACAAATCGGCCCAGCCTGCCAGGGTGCTTACCCTGGCGAGCCATGTGCCAAAGATTGCCGATCCCGGTCCTAGAATATACAGTTGAACAATATTAACCTTTCTCTTTAATAACTGGAAAACCCACTGAAAACTGCTGAATGCTGCAGATCAGTTAAGAATACTTTATTTTACTTGTAACCACTGCCTGAAACTGTTCTGAATTATCTTCTTGAAAGCTGTTGGTTGAACACTCATGTTCTCTAACTGAAATGATCACTATCTAAAAACACAATTCTACTAGGTGCTATGTGTGCACAATCCCCATTGACTTCAATGCAGCTGAAGAGGCTCAGCACTTGTTAAAAGGTGCAAAGCAGCTCACAGGATTAGGCCCTTAGGATGAAATTCACCCCTTTGCAGAGAGCTATCCGAAGGTCTATGCATCATATAAGTGTCATTTAAGTCCTCAAAACTGGGCCTGAGTGGTATTTAAGAAAGTCGTAAGCTTTCTGCTGACTCTCTGCATGGGGATGAATTTCACCCTCAGCGAATAAACACAATAAAATGCAAAGATATTGCATCAGGAAATACACTTTATTTGTTCTGACAACAGTAATTCAATTTTAATTATTGATAGTAGTTGGTATTATGCATGTAAACATACTGTGAAAATAGTGAAGTCTTAGTAATATGAGACCTCCCTGCAGCACTCTGCTGTAACAGGGAATGGCAAAGTAAAAGGGGAAACTAAGTTCATACCATAGATATATGCTAAGGCCCTGATCCTGCAAACTCTAATACATGTTCCATGGGACTATTTGAATGCCTAAAGTTAAGTAGGTTTGTAATCATTTTCAGTATCAGGGCCTAAATGATCCTGCTAACCATGTGTGTTTAGCACAATAATCTGTTTTAACAAACTTTTTGGTTTTCTTTCCATTTTGTGAAATATTTTTGGTATGTTCCAGTTTGCTGCCGCTGTCATAGAATATGACATCACTAATACCTAGGCTGCCAGTCCACAGTACTTGTAATGTCACAGATCGATGCATTCTGAGATCCCACCAAAGAACACAAAGAGAAATTAGCAGATGGGCTAATCAATTAAAATAAAACAAAATAAAAACTTATTTGTTTCCTGGCACCCCTCGACAGCCCCATGAATGGAGACAGTTTAGCATATATTTCTGGGTGTAACTCAGTGTTACACAGAACTCTTCTTCAGAGACTGGCATAAGTTGAAAAGCTTGCCTCTTTCACCAATGGAAGCTGGGCCAATAAAAGATATTACCTGACCCAGAGTGACTCTCTAATATCCTGGTACTGACACAATTACAACACTGCAAACATTATTATTAATTTTAACCATTGGTCCTCCCATTATATTTCATATACACCAGAAATTCATGCCATTGAAAACTTACTTCTGCCTATTCTTTTATCTCCTTTTGTTAAACCAGTACTATGTTTTGTTTTATTGTTATTTAAATTTAGTTTTTATTATATAATTGGTTGGCACAGCAGGCCATGTAAATAAGTTTGTAAATTACTTGGGGCTATCTAGGGCATAGCCTATGATTGCATTATCTGATTATGAAAATTGGCACCTCTGATGAGTCAGAGTTCAGAGGGAAGTGAAACTAAAACCCACCTGCCAACTGTTTTTGTTTTTTTCCTCTTCCACAGCACGAATTATCAAAACAAAACAGTGGTGTGAAATGCTTCCATGTTTAGAAGGAGAAGGCTGTGATTTGCTAATAAATAAATCAGGCTGGACCTGTACACAACCGGGTGGGCGAATAAAGACAACCACGGTAAGCTATTTCCCTTTTGTTCCTCCTCATCTGTAACGTCCAGAGAGCAAAGGCTGAGACTTCAAATTTAGATGCAGCATAGGGCTTTAAAGTTAGACACCAGTTAGTAGCCCATCCTCACAAAGACCCATACTGAGGCACACACATGTACTTTTATACCTGTGATCGCAGACAGGGAAAGTGTAGCAGATTACTAAAAGGATGTAAAATGCCAGACTTCGACTTAAAAGGGTCCATAAATTCAGCCAGTAAAAATTGCGTCTTCATCTTTATTTCACCCTAGTGTGTATTCTGAACTGTGGGTAGAGCAAGGATATAAAACTTCATACTACTGATCTAATGGGGGGAAAATTAGTTTGTATTTTTTTAAATAAAAGTAGTTTTGGCTTTTCACTATAATAGAAAGGCAGTTTTCAAAGACAAATCTCCACCTTCCCAGAGGAAAATTTACATGAGGCCTAAAGAAAACAAAACAATAAAACCCACTTTTGGGGATAATCAGAACTTTGGTGGTAACTTGTCCATACTATACTTTTCAACTCCTTGGTGTTGTCTCCTGTAGTGTTTTGGATTTGTTTGAAGATGTTATATTGAGGTTGAATATGCCTACAACAGTGATGGCCCCCAGGACTTTTAGCATCAAGCATCAGTCTGTGGGACATTCTCCAAACCAACTGAAGACTCTTGTGCTTCAAAAATTTAAAATGTCCCAGGAGATATGGAAGAATAATACCCTGATAGGTTGCTATGCCATCGGGGATATTTTTTTCTATAGGTTTAGAGGACTCTCAAACTACACTTCAATAACTGACATTTCAAGAATGTTTCATCATAAAGGTTTATTTCAAAACCTGCTTTATATATTAACCTCAGTATGCTTCAAATTAGTGAGGTTTAGCAGGGTTAGGGCACAAGCCTATCAAGCAGGATCTCCTGCATAGATTCTTTGTCTGGAGAGAGGTTAGGGGACACTATTGCATATTTTGTAGTATTTTTACAGTGTCCATATTTTGACACAAAATCAACATGACGTTCACTTTTTAATTTTTTTTTACCAATCTTTGAGAATAACATTTATTGTCAAGTGACATTTCTAAGCACAATCTGTGAATTTGGTATTGTTCTAATGTAAGATTCCATGCCATCCTGACATCCCTGTAGTTGCTAGATATAGCAAGGTACATTATGGATAGTGTTGCAAACTTACCTCTCAGTCTCCAAATCAGAACTTTAATCTCCATTTCCTTTAGGTCATATGAATGTAATTTATGTAATGGTGATATAAAAATATAATAGAGGGAAACAATATCATCAGCTCCCAAGGGCAGGCAGACCTGACAGGGTATCTTTGGAACGCTCACAGTATTATTCAAAATCTCATTAATTCAGTGATATTTTCTGTACCTCAGCGAAAGCAAATTACCTATGTACCCTGAGACATTTGCATCTATCATTATTATTGTTTGTTTTATCAGGATGCACCGGTGATATGCTTGGTGCTATGAAAGATAAAAAGTAAGCACAATGCCTGCCCCGAGGAATTAATGTTAGATAGCTATCAGCTTGGTTCAGTGGATCTTTTAGATTTGACACCAGGGCCTGATTCTGATCTCACACCTGCTTTACAACTGTTTAACTCTACTGACCTAAACAGAATTACTCTTGTTTTCTACCACAATAAATGAGATCAGAATCAGGACACATCCTGGGGAAATTATGGCAATGCTGAGCAAAGTCTTATTAAGAAGAATCTCTTCTGTGACAAGATACGTTCAATGGAGAAGAGAAAAGGACTTCTGTCCAGCCCTGTCACAGCCTAGGCCCTTACCTAATTTAGAACAGTCTAGAACAGCTGGCTCAAATCCCTAAGACACCATACAGCATTAGAGAATTGCCAGAGTGAAGTGCCCTTCTGTATCCCTCCCACTACATCTTCTCCCACCACCTTAGTGACCGCTAAGCTGAAGTGTAATCGGCAGATGGGAGGGTGTGCACACATACATTAATTGTCTGTTGAGCCAAACTAACAGTTCAGGATGTTCCAAGGAACACTGGGTCCAGCATAAATAACAAAAAAAAATAGTACAAAAAAAAAAAAATCCAGTTGTTCATAGGGCACTTGATTTGGTGTGCAGGGGAGGGGTCAGAAAATATCAAAAGAGGTGGGAACTTGGTTCATATAGGCTTCATAATGACTAATATAAACCCTTAAGAAAAAAGGATTTATAATGGAAGCACCAACACTCTTCTTTGTAGCAATACTGCTTGAAGGAATAAAGAAAGTAAGATTTTTCCTCATCAGCCTTCTGCTAGACCCATACTGCTCCTTGTTGAAAATATAAGTACAGCAACGTGCAGCCTGAGATGAGGTGATGAGGAGCACTGTGGAATTAACCTCCAAATACACAGAGAATATACAGCCCATTGTGGGTCTAATCCTCCTGTGGAAATAAGTGAATATTCTGCCATACATTCTAATGGGAGCAGGATTGAGGCCTAAATTAGTTAAGCTACAAAATTTATGCAGGTGTTTGCAGGTAATATTAGGTTGTATTTGAAAGGGAAACCGGTACTAGTACTGTACCTTTCACTACCATAGCAGGGATAAGTTTCTGTAACACAAGACATCATATTACTGATGTCATATCAGTAATTATATGCTGCGCCCTATGTACTATAACAGGTAAGGAGGAATAGAATGAACACTTGAGGACTTACATTTGTAGTGACTCTTGCGCTGATGTCTGTTTTTAGTGTTATAGCATTATAGGCACTTGTGTAAATAACATGATGTCCAGGCTTGAGCACAGAAGAAGTATGTGAAACATGAAGCTAAGTGAAGGGAGGTGATAAATTTCCTCTCATGAGAATATGGATGCTAGAACCCATTTTTTTTCCCATTAAAATGAGGCAGAAATAGAACTCTTGCTTGGATGAATTTTACTAATGTGAACAGCATCACATTATGTAATAATGCTTAATATTTTATGTGCCAAATATCCAGGAAACTGCAAGCTTATCTAGTAAATACACTTTGCACCCACATGTTTCAGTGAATTGTGTTTCCTAGGAAGGGCTTGGCTGGTGTCAAAATAGGTTAACCTAGATAGTCAAGGCCTGATTTTTTCATTGCCTGCCTGTACTTTGTGTAAGCATTTATGCAACCAAAGTAATGCAACCAAATCGCAATTCTCTACTCACACTGGTGGCAGTCTTTTATGCCCATTTTTCACTCACTTTGCACAGCTGTAAATGACTACACAACGTGCCAGGAAAGGGAGAATCAGACCCAACATATATTCTAAATGGATCTGGATGTCACTTATGCCCTGTCATCCTTTCTACAAGGTGTGAATGAACCAAGGATTTTTCATCCCATAAGAGGCTTTTAGAATTGAAGATTGGCAGTTAGCCCAGTCAATCTATGTACTAAGCATCTGATTGTCAATACAAGGAAACAATATGGCAGCTTACTAGAGGAGATGCTGTAGGAACAGAACACTTCTTAGTTGTTAACACTTTTAATGAAGACTGTGAATGACTAGCCAACTACAAAAGCAGTTTCTCTTCCCTTGATGTTCACACCTCAACTGCTAGAAGAGGGCCTCATCCTCCCTGATTGAACTAACCTCGTTATCTCTAGACTGATTGTTGCCTGCATATTTATACCTGTCTCTGGAAATTTCCACCACATGTGTCTGATGAAGTGGGTATTCACCCACAAAAGCTTATGCTCCAATAAGTCTGTTAGTCTATAAGGTGCCACAGGACTCTTTGTTGCTTTTTATAGATCCAGACTAGCACGGCTACCCCTCCGATGCTTTTAACAAAGTGATTCATGCTAAGTACTTTTATTTTTAAAATGCCTCTATTTAAAAATGCCTTTGTGGTTATCTTCAAATCACCTGCCATGCAAAAATGTTCTGCTTTTTATATTTTCATTAATCTCCCAAATCTGATTTTTAAAATGAATTTACCTCTCTTGTGTGAGAAAGACTGTATAATCTCATCAGTGCCAGAAGATGTGTCATGATTTCACCAGATACTGCTTAGAAACATGGCCCTTTTATATTTCAAGCATGAATCTTGCCAGTGTATAAATGAGGAGATACACAAATCTATTGGCTTTACAGGGGATATTAATTTTAGCACCAAAGTGTATATATGTTGTCAATGATCCATCACTACTTAATTGTTACTTAATTAATTCCTTCTTTTACATGATGTGCTTTCAATGCATGGAGCTTAACAGAACATTCATGCGCCAGTAGCTAACCTTTTAAAACCTCTGTGATTTTACTGCTAAATTAGCTGAAGTGGGAAATTAAGGAGTATGAAGAAGCTAAGAGAGAGCTCGCAGTGGATAAAAGGTGTAATTACTTTGACATGGAGCTCACTGCTTAGCTAGTAAAATTTACTAAGGATCTAGCTTCGCCAAGGGACGTGACTTTCTTAATAGAGTTTTCTTACGCACAGAGCAACTTAGCATTACTCACCATTAATACAAATGACATGCTGGCTGGCTTGGAAAGGTAATTTGTTCCTTACCCTGAGAAATACTAAAGTTGTTTGTACTGGCTGAAATTTAAATGAAAAATTTTCTGCAAATCTTTATCATACACAAATGTATGATTAAGGTAAATTGGACAAAATGTACTGGCTTGTTTTCATCATTGATTTACCACCAATGTGGTGTTACTCATACCATTACATTCTATTTTCAGAGTAAAAATATAAATACGTATTGCATATTGGATTTGAGAATTTACTTTTTTTTAGACTGAAGACCAGCTGGAAATGTCCTGAGGCCATGGTCTAGTGGTCTGAGCATGGGACTGGGAGCCAGAAACTCCTGAGCTCTAATCCCGGCTCTGACAGTCACTGCCTCTGTGGCCTTGGGTAAGTCACTGAACCTCTCTGCCTCAATTTCCCTAGTCAATTTTTCCCTACATCAAAGGTAGATTGTGAGGTTTCCTTAAATAATGCCTGTAATTAATTAGGAAATTCAGGGTACTATACAAGTATTATTAATATAATTGTTAGGCTCTGGAATTATACTAATATCTCTGGCATTCATATAGCTAGCCTAGATAGGGTTCCAGTTCTGAGTTTTGCTAAACATACCTTTCACATTTCCACAGGGCAGCTGATATGTGTTTATGTCACCCTCCCAGCTCCACCTCCACATGTTGGGTCACATGTGATTCTAGGATGTAATGCAAGGCCAGGTGAAGGTGCTTGCAGGCTGTAGGCACACCACAGTTTTGGGGTTCCCTGAGATGCTGTCTGAACACAATAGTCCTGACCACCTCTTCCTTTTGGTAGTGGTGATGTTAAGGGGACCTCCCATAGAGATGGGGCAGCGGCATCAGGCTTTCATCTTCCCATAGGAGTTGCAGCAGGGTCCTCCTCCTTAGGAGCTTAGGGTGTCAGTAGGAAGCCCTGTCCCAAACCCTGGAGAGACAGAAGTGGTACCAGAGGGGCCTCCAATACTTATTCCAACAGCCAAGGATGTACCTACTTGTATGTGTAGGCTGGGACTACTGTAATCCCCTTCTTTGTGCTGCTACATTCACAGCCATCTGTTATTGGCAGGGTCCCCCAGAGCTGTGGGTCTTGTTGATAATGCCCTATTGAGATGTGTGATGCAGTTTAAGCCTGTCACAGCTATTATTTCAGGCAGCCTACAGACTGATGCAGATATTTGCACAACCATTAGGGCTAGAAGCTTACTTAAGTTTTTAATGGAAGCTGAGATTCTGGTGTAATTGCACTATGCCAAGAACTGGGCCATGGCTTAAACATGCCCTTACATCAAGAGAGTAAGGCAGAGAGAGAAATCCTTCCACTCTTTCTAGATGCTCTAAAATTAGAAAGATATATCTCTTGACACTGATTTTCTGAACTGGTGGGTGTTTTTGTATTCGGGGGGAAAGCTTTTCTCTTGATGGGTAGCATGTGTTTCAGTTTTGTATTCTCTGTAGATTCATGCTGTTAGTGCTTGTGAATTCAAGTTGTTATTCATTTCCAAGGTCTCCCTTGTTATGCTATTCATTCCCAAGCTCCCAGCAGAGTTCCCACTGAGTGTTTCACAGCATGAATTTGTTGTATCTTGATTTCTTTGTCCTGGGACTGGCTTCCGTTCTGTATGTGATTGGTGGCTGCCAATAATGCATAGTTGGGTCAAACATCATGGGTCAAATTACAGAGTCCAGCAGGTGATTGAAGAGATGGCTTTTGCCCTCTGCATATCCTAAATCAGGTGTACATTGGCCTGGTCCCCCAGGTGTAACTTAAAGCAGCTCTAAAGCTTACTCTAATTTATACTGGATGCATAGTCCTGGGGATCCAAACCAATCTGCAGCATCTGCAGACTTGCCTATTTTCTCCTGAACACTCTTCTACACTGACACAGGCTAGGATCTACGGTGCTAGCTCAGTGCCACTGGAGGACTTTTTACACTGAGGTGATCCATCTTGGGCTGAATGCATAGTTTTAGGGCTGCTTTATACCACCATTGCAGTGCAAACCAGCCACACTGCATTTGAAAGAGGAGTGCAAACTCCTCTTTCAAATTTTATTGGCCAGTGTTTCAAATGCAGTGCAAACCAGCGACACTGCATTTGAAACACTGGCCAATAAAAAAAGTAACAATCAGATCTCCATATCTGTATTACAGATAATACCTCTGATTATTAAACATGAAGGGATTAGAACCTATGCTTCACCATTTAGTATGATATTTCCTTTTTGCATCACCTTCAGGCTGGGCTGAGTCCATTTTAGGATTTAATACACTGATAGCAACACTTGAGGGTTCCAACTCTGCAGAACATTTGTTTTTGATAACTTGGCCAAATCTTGGATTTCTTAACTGGACAAAACTCATTGGAATCTCAGTTTGACGCTAATAAGACCTTTGCTTAAGTAAAGGTTGAATGATTTACTCCATGCTTCCATTAGAACTAATATATTTTTTAACCCTTATTTTCTAAAACCTAAGTTTTCAACTAAATTTGACTCAATTATCCTGTAAAATATTATTGGAACTCAGTATTTTCAGAAAATGAAGATCTCTAATCCCCAGATCCAGAATGCTAGCAAAGATTGGGAGTTTTCCCCATACCCTAAGGGCTCCAAGTTGAAGAGGGGTGACAGTGGGGAGTTTTCTGTTGAGAAAATTAAAATTGCTTAGGGAGTATTTTAAGAGGATTAGCCCTTCTCATTGAGTGCCAAATCCAGGTTCCATTTCAACTGATGACAAAACTCCCATTGTTTGAAATGAGCACACGTTTTGCCCCATGAGTGTGCATCACTAGGAGTGAAGTATCTGATTTTAAAATGTGGACTATCAGCATTTCAAACACTTCCTTGCAAGAATATAGGGAAACCTAGCACCATTGTTCCCTTTCAGAGGAGGCATTTTCAGATATTGATGGAGAACCATGCTAGCCACATATTCATGTCTCATAGCTAACCTCAAAGAAAAGGGATGCTCATTTCTGCATGTCTGTCCTCTTTGAATTCTTACTTGTAACTGCCATTTATCATAGAGGCTACCTTCTTAAATAGTATGGGCCTGAATCTGATCTCACCACACTGCTGTAAGTGAGAAAAGAATTAGGCTTAGACGACTAAAACCTACGTAGCAATTGGTTTTTGTTATTTGCCACCTACTGGTTCTTAGAAATCAGTGATTTACTCCTGTTGTGTTGATTTACTCATGAAACCTGCTAGTTTAATGTAAAATAAACTATACATATCTGATCCATTTCAGGTCTGCACTGTCCTTTTGAATAAAGTAAATTAAAAAAAAAACAAAAACAGATTTTACCCTAGGCACCAGTGGCTGGATTCCCAGCTAGTCATCAATTTCATGTTTGTGTAGAATAGACTTTGCTTCTGCTAAAAGGAAATGACCTGAATAGTAATTTTGTTTTTCTTTTTGTACTTTGAAAGCAGAATTCTGAAATGTACGTAAAACACATCTGTAACTTTGGCTAGTCACTGACACTAATGTAATGTGGCATACTATCAACCCAGCCAATAGGTTGTGATGTCTGAAATTGTTCAAATGCATGAACAACCTTAATAGCTGGTCCTGTGGGAGTGCCTACATTATTAAATTGACCCTAATGAAAATTACTTCAGTTTGACGTTCTTTCCAGGTTTCATGCTTCTGTAAGAATAAGACAACTTAAAAATATATATAATCATGCAAAAGTGAGGTTCACATCCATCCCCAAACCAAAAGAAACCATTTAAGAATGGAGTGACCAGGATATGGAAGCTTCATATCAGTAATGGGTGATTCTGTCTCATGAATTTTTAGGAAAATATAGGCCCAGCAAGAAGATGAGATGTTTTTATCATTATCATTTATGTATGCTATGTATGTATGTAGTAGGATCACCAAAAACACTTCAGATATAGTTCCTGCTCCAAAGAATTTATAATTAAAGGACAAATACACAAGTAGGTAGGGATTAGTGGAAGAAAACAACGAGACAATTTATCTTAGTAATAATCTATGTTACTCTAGCACAGGGATCGGCAACCTTTGGCACACGGCCCATCAGGGAAATCCGTTAGTGGGCCGGGACGGTTTGTTTACCTGCAGCCTCTGCAGATTTGGCTGATCCGCACTCCCACTGGCCATGGTTCACTGTTCCAGGCCAATGGGGGCTGTGGGAAGCGGTGGCCTCATCCCACGCCACTTCCCACAGCCTCCATTGGCCTGCAACAGTGAACCACGGCCAGTGGGAGCTGTGGATCAGCCAAACCTGTGGACGCTGCAGGTAAACAAATCGTCCTGGCCCACCAGCAGATTTCCCTGATGGGCCACATGCCAATGGTTGCCAATCCATGCTATAGCACCTACAGGCTTCACCTGTCAGGGACCACAGGTCTCAAACCTGGGCCATAGGGCTATTAGGGCCTTGTAAATGCTAGCCAACCACCCAGTAACCTGCGAACAGTTGCCAGGACTGGAAGCTGAATTCCAGAGTTGCCAGAACTCTGGAGAGTCTGATTGGTTCCCTGCTTGTATTTAAACAGAGCACAGAAACAGGAAGTTGTCCATGCAACTGAGTTTCCCCTGCTGAGGGCTGCTTCCCTTGCTCTACCTGCACCTAGTGCTGGACAGTGATCTCCCAGACCTTGTCTGCCTCCTGCCATCTGACTCTCCAGCTGCCATCTGGCATAGCTCAGACCCTGATCTCCTGGTATTTGACCCAGCCTGTCTCCCATGTCAACCATTGGGTGAGACTGTCCATGTCCCATTTGTGACATCAGGGCCATGTTGCGTTTGTACGGTGCCTAACACATGAGAGACAGTCCCAAAGTGTTTATAATCTAAGTGAGGGTTCTCAAACTGTTTTTTACTGACGACTCCTTTCACGTAGCAAGACTCTGAGTGCAACAACCCCCTCCCCATAAATTAAAAACATGTTTTTATATATTTAACACCATTATAAATGCTGGAGGCAAAGCAGGGTTTGGGGTGGAGGTTGGCTGCTCACGACCCCCTCCTATGCAATAGCCCTGTGACCACTGAGGGGCCACGACCCCCAGTTTCAGGACCCCTGATCTAAGTAGACAAGACAGATACAGAATAGGAGAAGAAACAGTCACAGAACACTAAAGACACGTGCCCAGGATTTTTATTCACTGTAAGTAGCACAGAATTGCTAGGTCTTTAAGAAGGGCTTAACATATGGACAGGATACAGTTCTTGTAGATGAGGACTGTATCCTGTCCATATTTTGCATCATGTGTACTAGTTAGTGCATGTGGAATAAAGCATGGAGGCGATTTCTCAATTTCTTGCAAAATGGATGAACAAAGATGGGAAATTTGGTGGAACAGAAGAGACCAAGCCAACACAAAGCTTGACAAAAGAAGAAGATTTGTGTCTTGATTTTGTTTTCTAGCATTGTGGCCAATTGATGTGGCCAAATTCTCGATCCACCATTGAATATCTTATGGACTCTTATGGGAGAGCAGCTGACTCCAGCTGAAGTTCAAGATCAAACACAAACACTTCATGGGATTCATATCTGTGACCCTAGGACAAATGGACTGCAGATTTTCTCTCTTTCCTTTATAGCAGGGGTCGGCAACCTATGGCACGCATGCCAAAGGTGGCACACAAGCCGATTTTGCCTGGCATCCGGCTGCCTGCTGAGGTCCTGGCCGCCGGCTCTGCTCAGCCAACTGCTGGTTGAGTGAACGAAACCCCAGGCCAGCAGGAGGCTGAGCGAGGCCGGTGGCTGGGACCCCAGACCGGCGGCAGGCATGCCCTCTGGCTCCCCCGTCACTGCGCTCGGGTTCTGTGGCTCCTGGGAGTGTGAGCCTCTGGGGCACGGGGCCCTGAGCCTGCTGCGGGAGGCGGAGCAGCGCACACTCCCGGGAGCCACAGAGCCTGAGTGCAGCGAGAGGGGAGCCAGGGGGTGCATGGGGACCACTGCCCGTATGCATCTGCTGCAGGAGCGTCCCGGGGAGGGCACCAGGCCACAGCCTGGGCAGGCACGCCCCCCAGTCCCCCCTCACCATGCTAAGGTTCTGTGGCTCCCGGAAGTGTGAGCTGCCATTGCTGCTGCCCATCCCGCAGCTCCCCCCTCCTGTTGCCATGTGGAGGCAGCATCTGACCGGCATGGGCATGGTAAGAGGAGTCCCGGGGGGCAGTCAGAGAGCAGAGGGAGGGTTGGGAGTTCTGGGAGTCCTGTCGGAGTGAGGAGTGGTTGGATGAGGCATGAGAGTCCTGGGGGGTCTGTCTGGGGGTGAGGGTGTGGGTGTGGATAAGGGTTAGGGCAGTCAGGGAACAGGTAGGGGGTAGGATTCTAGGGGGGCAGTTAGGGTGGCAGGGGTCTCAGGAGGAGGCAGTCAGGGGACAAGGAGTAGGGGGTTGGGGGTTCTGACAGGGGAAGTGGATGGGGGCAGGGCTCTCCCCTCTTTTTTGATTGCTGAAATACTGTAACCTTAGGTGAGCAGGGAACTGGGTGCATGGGCAGGCTGGCCCCTGGGGTCTATAAAAGGTTCGTTGGGATTTGCCCCTCAATGAACTGATGTGCAAGGGGGAGGTGGGCGCAAGGTGGAAGTTTAGCCTAGGCACAAAATATCCTTGCACCAGCCCTACCCCAGGGGGTGTATGCTCCCCAGGTTAAGAACCACTGCACTAAACTGATAAGATCTGCATTTTAATTTAATTTTAAATGAAGCTTCTTAAACATTTTAAAAAAATTGTTTACTTTAAATACAACAGTAGTTTATAGACTTATAGAGAGAGACCATCTAAAAACGTTAAAATGTATTACCAGCATGCGAAACCTTAAATTAGAGTGAATAAATGAAGACTCGGCACAGCACTTCTGAAAGGTTGCCGACCCCTGCTTTATAGAATTAAAGTTTTCATGACTGATCTTGACCTTTAGAGTAGGAAGAAAGCAAGTGAAACCTTAAAGGAAATAACCCTGTGGGATGTTGTTTTTTGACACTGTATAAATCAAAGTGGGGCTTATAGCCAATTTTTTGGGGGAGGGCATTGTAGTACAAAAGTATAAAGTTTGGAAACTTGTATGTCATGTTAGCATCAAGAGTTTAAAATGTGTGCTAAAAATATTACACTCATTTCACAGAGAGGAAGTCTTCATAGTAAAAATGTTATGAAATGAAGCCATTACACATGCATATCTTGTTTGAATCCTTCCCCCGCCCCCATTTTCTGAATCCAAAACAAATGAAAAGCTTATTAAATCCTGCGAGGTAACCTGGATCACTTTTTAGACTTTGTGACAAAACTATTACATGTATAGAGGAAATGCAGAAGGTGTCATAGTACAGGGATTTTAGTAACGTATTAGACAAAGTGCCTGTCAAAATGTTACTTGAAGAATTCTAATTGGCTCATCACGTGGAGCACTGTCATTTCAGCTGGAAGGCTGAGAAACCATAAACAATAATTAACGGAATACATTGCACTAGGGTGAGATAGACTACGGAGTGACAGATGTGCGAAAGGCCTAGTTTTACTTTATTAGGGATATTTTCAACGTCATAGGAGCCTGTAAGCGCCTAACTCCCATATTCATAGATTCCAAGGCCAAGAGGGACTACTGTGATCATCCAGTCTGACCTGTAAGTCATAGAACATAGAACTTCCCAAAATTAATTCCTAGAGCATAGCTGTTAGAAAAACATCCAACCTTCATTTCAAATTTGTCAGTGATAGCATCTCCACCATGACTCTTGGCAAGTTGTTCCAAAGGTTAAATACTCTCACCGTTAAAAATTTACACCTTATTTCCAGTCTGAATTTGTCTAGCTTCACCTTGCAATCATTAGATCATGTTATATCTGTCACAACTGCATTGAAGAGCATATTCATAATTGTTTGTTCCCCACATAAGTATTTGTAGACTAATCAAATTATCCCTCAATGTCCTTGCTCTAAATAGATTGGGGTCCTTGAGCCTATCACTATAAGGCATTTTTTTAAATCCTTTAATCATTCTTGTGGCTCTTTTCTTAACCCTCTCCAGTTTATCAACATCCTTCTTGAATTGTGGACACCACAACTGGACTCCATATTCCAGCAGCAGTCACACCAGTACCAAAATGCAGAGGTAAAATAGCACTCTCTTCCTTGAATGCTTAAACGGGAACATAAAGTATCACATTAACTCTTTTGGCCACAGCATTGCTCTGGAAGCTCAAATTCAGCGGATATCCACCACATCCCACAAATCTTATTCAGAGTCACTGCTTCCCAGGTTAGAGTCTCCCTATCCTGTAAGTATGGTCTGCATTCTTTGTTCCTAGATATATGCCTTGACATTTAGCTATTTTAAAATGCATATTGTTTGCTTCCACCCAGCTTACCAAGACCAGATCACTGTGTATCAGTGACATCTCCTCCTCATTATTTACCACTCCCCCACAGTGAGAGTGATGATTTTTTTTTCCAGGTCATTAAATAAAAATGTTTAATAGCGTAGGACCAGGAAACAATCCCTATGGAACCCCACTAGAAAAACATCTCTAGTGATTCCCAGCTTAAAATTACATTTGAAGACCTTTCAATTAGCCTGCAGTTAGGCCATTTAATATGTGCCATTTTAATTTTATATCATTTTAGTTTTGAAATGAAAATATCATGTGATACTAAGTCAAATGCTTCCAGAAGTCTAAGTATAATACTTCGCTACTTATCTTTATCAAACAAACTTTGAATCTCCTCCCGAGAAGATGCATTTTAATTTTCCATATACCCATGTTGACTGGCATAATTTGTATTACCTTCTTTTATTTCTTTATTAAGTACTGTATCAGCCACTCCATTATCTTGCTTAGGATCAATATCAGGCTGACAGGCCTATAACTACCCAGATCATTCTGTTTCCCTTTTTAACTGTTGGCACACCCTTAGCTTTCTTCCAGTTTTCTGGAATATCCCCATTGCCCCAAGACTTAATGAAATTCAAAATGAATGTTCCGATAAGCTCCTCAGCAAACTCTTATATCCCTGACAAGCTATCCAGACATGCTGATTTAAAATCGTAGTTGCTGTTGAACATACTCATAGGCTTTATGACCAGAAGGGACTGTCATCATATCTAGTCTGACTTCCTGCACATCAGAGGCCACACAACCTCACCCATCTGCTCCTGTAATAGATCTATAACCTCTGGCTGAGTTACCAAAGACCTCAAATCATGATTTAAAGACTTCAAATTACAGAAAATCCACCATTTACTTCGCTTTAAAACAAGTGACCTGTGCCCCATGCTGCAGAGTAGGTGAAAACCCCACCAGGGTCTCTGCCAACCTGATAAAGGAGGAAATTCCTTCCCAACCCAAAATAAGGTAATCAGCTAGACCCTGAGCATGTCATTGAGACCCACAAGCCAGACATCTGGGAAAGAATTCATGTTACTAACTCAGAGACCTCCCCATCTGGTGTCCCATCTCTGTCTGTTGGGGATATTTGCTACTATCAGTCAAAGATGAGCCACATGCCATGCCAACTATCCCCTCCATAAATTTATCTCAGTCTTGAAGCCAGTTAGGTGTTTTGCCTCAACTATGCCCCTCGAGAGGCTGTTGCACAACTTCATGCCTGTGGTGGTTAGAATCTTTCATCTAATTTCAAGCCTAAACTTGTTGCTGACCTGTTTATATCCATTTGTTCTTATGCAAACACTGGTGCTTAACTTAAGTAACTCCTTTCCCTCCCTGGTATTTATCCATCTCCCCTCAGCCTTCATTTTTGTTAGGCTAAACAAGCCAGGCTCCTTAAATCTTCTCTCATAAGGTAAGTTCTCCATTCTTCTGATTATCCTATAGTCCTTCTCTGCACCTGTTGCTGTTCAAGTTTATCTTTCTTAAACATGGTAAATCAGAATTGCACACACTATTCCAAATGAGGTCTCACCAATGCTTCATATAATGGTAACTCTTCCCTCTCTCTACTGGAAATACTTTGCTGGATGCATCCTAGGATTTCATTAGACTTTTATGGCTGTATCACTTTGGCAGCTGATACTCATCCTGTGATCAACCAATACGCCCAGGACTTCCTTCTCCTTTGTCGCTTCCAATTGATACATCTGCAGTTTATTGCAAAAATTTTTCTTGTTAGTTCCAAAGTGCATAACCTTGAGCTTTGCACTATTAAATTGTTCCATTTCTATTACAAAAAAACTGGATTATGATATTCCAGTCCTCCTTTCATATTGACAATTCCTCCCAAATTTGTGTCATCCACAAATTTTATTAGTGCACTCCCACTTTTTGTGCTAAAGTCATGAAAGAAAATGTTAAATAAGACTGGTCCCAAGATTGATCCCTGAAAAACTCTGATAGAAACTTTCCTCCAGCTTGACAGTTCACCTTTCAGTGACCTGTTGTGTGTAAGGAATTGGTTTAAGGGGAGACTACCTTTCAATTCTTGTATTAATCCACATCTTGTCCTGTTTAACTAATAATTTCCCATGGGGAACTGTATCAAATGCCTTACTAAAATCCACGTAGATTAGATCTATTGCATTTTCTTTGTCTAGAAAATCAGTTATATTCTTAAAGAACACTTTACTATTGACTTTAATTTCCTGTGCAAGACTCAACTCTGCTTAGCCTTTGGCAGTTGTCAGTTTTCCCCTCGTACACCTTCTAACCTCCAAAAAGTAGCTCTCCTTGCTGATTCATCCCATCTTCCATTCTTTGTAGGCTTTTTTCTCTCTCTTAATAACCTATTTGGGATGCTCGTTCATCCAGTTTGGCCTGCAACCCTTTTCCTATGATTTTTTCCCCCCTCTTGCTTGGGATACAGGCTTTAGATAGCTTTGCATCTTTCACTTAAAGTATTTCCAAGTCTCCTCCACATTCAGATCTTTGAGTTCAGTTCTTAACTAATTCCCTTAATTTTGTAAAGTTTGCCCTTTTGAATCAAGGACCCTAGTTACAGACTATTTTTGTTTATCCTTCCATTCAATTTATATTGAATTAGTTCATGATCACTGGAACATCTACGAGGTCCTCGCTACTTACCAGTACTAAATCTAAAATGGCATCACCTCTTTGTTGGTTTGGTGACTATTTGTTGAAGAAATCTGTTGGCTCTCTCATTTGGGAATATCTGGGCCCTGCCATGATTATTAGCACTTGTCCTCCAATCTATATATAGGAAATTAAAGTTTCATATAATCACACAATTTCCAGTAATATTTATTTTGTTAAAATATTAGAGGTTTCTATCCATATCCTGAATGAATCCTCAGGGTTTGTAGCAAACCCCAAGCAGTAACCCAGTGGTAGAGGTAACTTACCTTCTTCGCCAAAGTGATTTTTGACTGAAACAGAGATTGTTTTATCCATTCCATCACTTCAGGTTTTTTTTAATTTTACTTTTTTTACAGTCTACCTCATCATTAATATACAATGCTACTCCACCACCTTTACCTTTATTTCTGACTTTTTTGAACAGCACGTATCCTCCAATACCGGTACTCCAATCATGACTACCATTCCACCATGTTTCTATTATTCCTATAATATCTGATTTCACTTCCTGCACCAGGTCTAGTTCCTCCATTTTGTTATCCAGGCTCCTTGCACTGGTGTTCAGGCATTTTACTTGTTTCTGCTTGGCTTGACTCAGATTCCTTGCCTGATTTAGGTACACTCATTCTACTGTCAATATCACTTACCTGACTGTTAATGTCATTGCTACTGGCACTCTCTTTCCTCTTGTTGTCCATTCTCCTTCCCTCTATTGTTCTTTTCTCCATTGCTGGTTCTTCTTACTTAATTTTCCTTCTGCTCAATATTGAAATCAAGCATGGAGATTACATGAGCGTCTCCCAACTGTCTCCACCAAATCATCCTCGAGATACTAGTGGAATAGAAAAAGTGTTATCATATCATATGATAAAACTAATATGATATGACTACTTCATCTGTTTTTTTCCCCGAATCTAGAACAGAAATATTTATTGAACACCTCTGCTTTTTCTGCATTATTATTGCTAGTTCTACCATTTCCATCTAGTAATGGACCAATAGCATTGTTCTTGTTGTTTTTCTTCCTGTTCTTAAAAAACTCCTAATTGTCCTCTGACTGCTGGCAGTAGATTTTGCCTTGTCTTTCTTTGCTTCCCTTATCAATTTTCTAAAATTCTTAGCTTCTCATTTATATTCATTACTATCAACTTCCTCTTTCTTCCACTTGTTATACATTATTTTTATAGCTTCACTCCTCCTCTAAACTAGGTCACTTTTTTAACCTGTATGGCATCCTTCCTCATCTGTGGAATTGTGGCTTTTTAGGCATCTAGTAAAGTGTTCTTAAACAATTCCTAATTACCATTCACATTTTTCTGATTAAATTTTTACTCCCAGCTGATCAGGTTCATAACTGTTTTCAACTTTGTGAAATTGGCCCTTTCATAGCACCAAGTATGTATTTATCACTGATCTGGCCTTTATTCTGTTTGCACATTATAAATGTGATCAAATCACGATTACCTGTACCTAAGTTACCATTAATTTTTAGTTCTATGATCAGTTCCTCTTTATTTGACAAGATGAGGTCAAATTGCTCCCATGTTGCTTGCACCACTTTTTGAGTTAGGAAATTGTCATATATAACATTTACAAATTCCAAGGATGTTTTAGTACTGGCAGTTTGAGACTGTCAGCATGTTTCTTAAATGAAATTCCCCATAATCACACACTTCCCCCCCACACACACACACATTATAGACCAGTACATTTAGGAAACAGTCATCCTGTTCCCTACTGTGATTTGTTTATCTGTAGCAGACCCCAAGTAATGCCCCATCAGATGTTTTATCTGTTAAGACATTGATCCATACACATTCAAGTTCATTTTCTTGAAAGTTGTCAGAGTCCAAAAGAGGCATTGCCATTTTTGACAGTGCCACTCCCCCTCCCCTTTTGCCTACTCAATCTTTCCTTAATAGGTTAGAACTATTGATTTTGATGTTCCAGTCATGGGAACCATCCCACCAGGTTTCATTAATACCAACTAGATCAAATTTATGCTAATAAATGAGCAATTACAATTCCTTTTGTTTGTTACACCAGTGCTAGGAGCCTGAGTATAGACATTTACATTATTTATTCTCTTCATGTCTTTGGTACCTTGATTAATTCTGTTCTTGTGCTGAATGCTCATATCTTCCCTCTTTTAACCAGTCCGTTTTGTTATTAGTTTAATGCCCTCCTGACTATTCTAGCCAGTTTGTTCCTAAGAAGATTGGTCCCTCTTCTACTGAAATGAAGGCTATTCAAATCATACAACCCTCTCCCCATAGAAGGTGGATCAATGGTCTACAGCACCAAAACTCTCCACCACTTACCTAACCAGCGGTTCACTTTCAGAATTTTCTGCCTTTTTTTTTTTTTTTTTTTGCCCATGGGACAAGAAGGATCTCCATGAAGTCATTCTTCTTCAGCACATTTCCGAGTTCCCTAAAGTCAGCTGCTATCTGTGGGATATCCCGTGATGGAATGTTATTAATGCCAGTATGAACTATCACCAGTGGATCCATTACATCCACTTCAAAAGTCTAATTTTAGACTGATGTCTTGTGGAAGACATCACACTATTGAGTTGTCTGCCTGAATCTTGCAGAATGTTCTTTCAGTTCTTCTGTGTATTGAATCCCAGCAAGGATCATATATCTTCCCTGGATTATTGGAGAACTCTTTGTGGACAAGCTTGATTTTCTTGCTCGCTGGGCCAAGCTGCCATCCACAAGTATGTCCTATATACCTCTCTGTTCCTGTTGACCACCTGTATCTTAAGTGGAATCTTCCACACTTTTCACATTGAGAACCTGGGTATCAATTGGAAACTTCTAGCTGTGTGCAATTCCTCCCCTGCCTCTTTTCTCTGGTGGCCATAGCCTGCCTGTACTTGTCTATCTCCAGCTGAGTAGAATGCCACTGTGACTTCCTGCCTCTGGTGGTTACAAACTCCCAGGCCTCCTCTCTGACTGCCTCTCTCCCTCTGACTCCTTGGTGGCCAGCTTCTTCCTTCCTTGAATGTGGAGTACTGATGTTTCCTGAATTTGACTATTTAATAACTCATCAGTTTCTCTAATTCTCAGTGTTATCTTTACTTGCCTCTCCAATCAAAGAATCTTCTTTTCCAGCAGAGCAACCAACTTGCATTTCATGCACATGAAATCCCTTCAGTGTTCAGGCAGGAAAGAGAACTTGGCACAACCATTGCACATCACCACCACTGTTCCATCCCTGGCCATCTTGAAATTCCATGTAAAGCTGAACCTGGAAGGACAGCCTCTCATACTGCCTCTCTGAACTCCCACTCAAACCTTACTGTTCGCTGCATATGTTGTGGCTCTCTTGTCGCCTCGCAAGTCAGTGGAAGTTAGGTACCTAACTGCCATTTGTACCTTTGAAAATCTCCCTCAATATATTTATTAGTTATCTGGAATAGGTTTGGGATGGTTAGCAACTTTATATCTGCACTTAGGTATTCTCTTCTCCAAGAGAGGACCTAAAATGGTAATATCAGTTGATACTAATCTGCCCCAGGTGGTCTCTGTTATGGGGCATTTGTACAGTTCTTTTCTTCTGCCCCACCTGTTCAGTGTGCCTAGGAAGCCACTAGGATGGATAGCAAGACAGTTTGGCTTGCAGCATAACCAATTTGTTTGTTGAATCTCAAGTCTGCACCTCTTTCATGAAATGAAGCTGGTCAATCCCATACTTTGGCTGAGACTGGAGCTTGGAAGAGAGCCAGCTGGTTTAAGGCTCATTCTAAATAACACTAGATGGTGGTGGGACAGGGTAATCAGTTTAAGAGAATAACAGAAATAGAATCTGTCCCTTCACCTGAGGGGGCATTTCCTCTGTTATTTATGGAACACTCCTAGATTCATAGAATATCAGGGTTGGAAGGGACCTCAGGAGGTCATCTAGTCCAACCCCCTGCTCAAAGCAGGACTAATCCCCAGACAGATTTTTGCCCCAGATCCCTAAATGGCCCCCTCAAGGATTGAGCTCACAACCCTAGGTTTAGCAGGCCAATGCTCAAACCACTGAGCTATCCCTCCCCCTCCCCCAGTTGTTGTGGAACTATTAGGCCTTGGACTGCTGCTGGATGTCCATATAACTGTTGCAGCCAAGAATTTTTTCCCTCATGTGCACCTATATAGGTTGCAAATTTTCCTGTTGGATGCAGACTTTACAATAATTATCCATGACTTTGCCACTCTCATATTGAAATACTTCAGTCCCTGTCTTAGGCTATGGCTGAGGAACACAGTGCAGTTCTGGAGCAGGGGGCCTCTTGCTCCCTAATCCTGATCCAGTTGTGTGCTGGGCCCATCCCTCAGCTAAGGTATGTCAGTCTAAGTCTTGCTTATGAATACCTAGTTTATAAAGTATACAATTTCATATTACACTTCTGAACCATTCTGTAATTTCTGGGTGAAGAACTTTTACTCTTGGGATTGTCAACAAACTGATCCCAAAGGTGGCCTAGCTAAATTTGTACAGCCTTTTATTTCCACTGCTGGATATTGGACATCATTAGAGAGAACAGGGAAACTTGGGTATCCCATAAAGCTTAATGAAACTCCCTTGGAAAGAAGGACATGATATAAAACCTACTGAAGAGAGAGAGGTTGATATGTTGAAAGACAGACAGGATGCTGCTATGGTGAGAGACTTCCTTGGAAAAAACATCTTTGAGACCTGGCTGGGATTATAGCCTTGAGTTGAACAGCTGAGAGATAATTTGACTAAGGATGTCTAGAATGAGGAGAGACAGCTTTTGAGTCATAAAAAATGTAGCCTTAAAGGGAAATGGAAGCAGGAATAATCAAACAGTCAGAAAACCCTGTCAACAGTGAATCTTAATTATTTCCTCCCCAAAAGGGCTGTGAAGAAGCTGACTGCAGTCTGCATAGGCACTGAGTCAGCTGCCACACCTGAGGGGTCTTAGTATTACAAGGGTGTCACAGATTTTGGGGGAGACAAGGCCCTGCACCCCTGGCTTCCTGCAATTCACCATGACTCTCAGCCAGCAAAACAGAAGGGTGATTTAGTCAACAGGAACACAGTCCAAGACAGGTCTTGCAGGTACAGACCACAGGACCCCCTCAGTTAGGTCCATTTTGGGGGGCCCCAGGGAGGCCCAAGACCCATTTGGGCTCCCCTCCATTTTCCCAGCCAGGACCAAACCGACTCACCCTCCACCTCTAGGCTTTGTCCCTTTCCCAGCCCAGGAGGTTACCTGATTCCTTTAGCTATCACCTTGCTGAGGGGAAGGGCCCAGAGTATTGGCCCGTTGTACACTAGCCCGTTGCTCTGCAACAATTACACCCCTTATCCCACCACCTAGAGACTTAAGAAATATAGGGGAAACTGAGGCACCCTTACAGTATTCAGAGGAAACATTAAGAACAGTCCCACTTCATCACAAAGGGGTAGATGCCATATTGAAAAAATTAACTGATAGTCATTGTCACAGCACCAGTACACCCCATCCCCCTAGGGGTGGGACAAGGGAGTGGTAGGCCCACAGTTAAAGCTAATAGGGCTCCCCCAGACTGCAGGGAAGCAGGGCCTACTGGCCAGAGTCAGTGGGCCACCCCCCTAAAGGGGAAGCCAGATAAGGGGACCCAGGTTCCCTGCTCCACCAATTCCCACTACAGGGCCCTGGTAGTGGCAAATGGATTCACCACTAAGTCAGCAAGGAATCCACCCACAACCCACCAACTGCTGCCAGGACACTGTCTAGCCCCTCCCCAGGCTACTTCTTGCCATGACTCCTGCAGTTGAAGTCAGGGTATCTTCAGAGTGCCTGAGTTCCGCAGGTGGTGACTGCAATCTCCCTGGATCCACAAGTGCCTGGGCCTTGACATCACATGCTCCCACAGTCTGGGATCCTGGCAGTTGCTGCTCCTCAGCAGGAGCCAGCAAGACACATCCTTCCTCCTTGGCAGCCACTACAGTCTGAGCTAGGCTGCTCCCTTTTATACTGTAGCAGCAGTATAAAAGTATACTTTCTAGTATATCAGATCTTCTCCAGGCCTGTGTATCTTTAACAGGGTTGACGGGCCCTGGCTTCTGCTTCTAAGAGTGCTGCTTTAACCCTTTCTGCTCCAGTGCAGGGCCAGTACACGTCATCAGTCATACTAAATGTAACATGGTGCAAATACCAGTGAGGACAGAAAAAAAAAATAGAAAAATCCCTGAATAAGTTAGACTCTTAGTGAATATAGATGCTGTGAGTGTCTGGGTAAGGTGTATACTTCTGGACTCCCCCATTCCAGAACTTGAATGAAAGTCCAAAAAGAGAAACAAAATAAATGTAGGTAGAAAGAACAAAACATGTTTAATTTGACTAAGTGGTGATGAGCAGGAATAAATCCAGTAACAGCAGTCTCTGAGAAATTCAAAGCCATAAATATGGAGGAAGAGGAATGGTTTAAGGTGTCCACAGAGATATGAACTAGAAATAATGAGATGGCACTGAGCACTGGAAAAAATAGGCTGAACATCAGGAAAAATAAATTATAACATATTGGTCTATTACACTGTGGAATAGTTTTCCACAGAATGCGTTAGAAGCTCCATTGATAGTTTTATCCAAAGCAAAACTGGACAATGACCTACAAAGTATACTGTGGGGATCAATCCTGTATTGCCAGGGACATACAGGCTACATGAACTAAAAGGTCTTTACCAATTCTAGTATCTTTGATTTTTTTTAAAGCGTTTTTTTTTAAATACCATTCCAAGGCTGTGCATGCCCCATGCAAAGTGAAGTGTTGAAGCACTCTGCTGAGCTTAGTTTCCACACACATTTTTTTATTATCTTCCTTATAGTGTTTAGTTAGTCTGGTAAGTCAGACACCTCTCTGGTTTTAGAAGCTGACACTGGTTGAATCATGCCCCACAATAATACTTCAGCTTATAAGGGAATGATTTTATTTTATTGTTTTAATGACTGAGGCCTTTGGAAAGTGTTGATATGGTTCTTTTTGGAGTTATGTCAGTCTTCTCCATTTTATGACCAGAATTAGGCACTCAGAGGCTTAATTCTGAGATCACAAAAAGTTTGGATTTGTAGCAGTAAAAAATGTGTGGTGTTGAGCCTTGTTAACTACCATTGAAAAGAAAAATTGAGGCTGTCTCCAGCAAATTACAGGTAACAAAATTCAGAGTGAGTGATTCCCCCAGCAATCATTAAAGGTAACAGTGCCACCAATTGATCATTTTGAAAATAAAGTGAAAATTACTAAAGCTCCACATAGAGTCAGCATCGCAAAGATTTTTGTGAATGCGTGGGGGGGGGAGGAAGGAGCGGGAATGTTGGGTTAGTTTTGTTTTGTTTTTTGGCTGTTCCTTTGTCATTTGTTCTTCCGTCTTTTCTTCCTTCTGCTGTCAGGAGAATTCATGGAAAGATACTTTCATTCCTGGTTGCCTCTGGAAGTCAAAATAACTTACAACTGTTCAGGCAAGGAAGGAATTTGGAGTTTTAAAGGATGCTGGAATGCCTGTTTCTCAGGTTATACGCCAGTTCTGCCAAAATAGGATTAATGGAGTCTTTGGGATTCTGGGGAGACTAATGGTGCACGACTTCAGAGCAAGGCAGGCTGTCATTAGCAGGCTGTGGCTTCTGTGCCCCTGTTTCCCTCGAGAGACTCCCACCAAGATTGCCCCAGCCTTGCTGTATTCCCAAAATACAGAAGTTGCAATTACTTTATCTAAAGAGAAAGAGAGAAAAAGCATCTCATGTTAGAAAACAGACTCTGACTCAAGTTGGATAAGATTGAAATAAGTTGTTTATTATGCTGATTGGTTCCTGAATTTCTATTGTGGATGTTTTTGAAGGGGTGGGTTGAGGAGGACTAAATTATGTGATCTGTTTACAAAGTCAAAGGTTATTTCACAGAGCCATTAATGTGGCTAATATTGTGCTACTTGTCCAGCACTGAAGGACTCTTTCTTTACTTAGGCTTTTGGACTTCTGTCCCATTGTAAGGTATGGTTTGTGGGTTGCCTAGAAGGGCTGGAATCCATTAATGGGAATGGACACTCACTTCCCACACTGTACTCTCTCAAATACATCTTCCTGGACCTCCACAGACCCTTTGTTTGCCATTTCATTTTTTTAAGTCACTGTCATCCCCAGGTGCTCACATCCCAGGGAGGAATTTGGCCTTGGGGAGGACAGTCTCAGTTCTGCCTTATTTCATTTAATTGATTGATTAGTGCTAGTAGCACTTGTGTACCTGCTCTTTTAAGGTGTGGGAGTCTTATTTTTCATTAGTTTGTGTTACATTAAGCATAATTGCCTTCAGCTCTGTTCTGTTTCTTCCTGAAGTGCTCTGCTTCTCCTCCTAGATTAACTCCCACACTTTCTAGTATATCAGATCTTCTCCAGGCCTGTATATCTTTAACAATGCATCCCACTCCTCCTCCTTATCTTTCCTCTCTTCTCAGGAGATGGCAAGTACATTAAAGACAAGATTAGTGCTATACACTTTTCCTTCCACTGCTTCCTACCATGCCTTCAGCTCTGTCCTCCTTTTCCAGAGATTCCAGAACCCCATAGCCTGCACCCTTGACCCTTTCCATTCCAGTATCCATGTACTTCCTTTTCCTTAACTGCTCTCTCTCTTTTCTGCCTGTTTCCCTGCTGCCTGCAGGCACATTCTTCTTTTCCTGTGCTAAAGAAATTGTCCCTCATAGCCAGCTGTTTCTCCAACTACACCCCCCTTCCTTCTCCCATTTACCCTCTGGCATCCTCAAGCATGCTTTATAAGCCCTCTACATCTGATTTTTTCTTTTCCTGCTATCTTTTTTTCTGCTTTAATTCAGCTTTACTGGCAGAGCCCTCACCACAGTCACTGGCAACCTTCTCCAAGTCCAGCTGTTTAGGTGTGTTCCAGAAAAATGGTTTTGGTCCTCTCAGTAGGGTTGGCAACTTTCTATTTGCAGAAAACTGAAGACTCTTGCCCTGCCCTGTCCCTGCTCCTGACACCACTCCCCTTCCACACCCTTACCCCCGAGGCCACACTCCTTCTCCAAGGCCCCATTCAAGCTCACTCTATCCTCCCCTCCCTCTGTCGCTCACTCTCTCCCACACTCACTCACTTTCACCGGGCTGGGGCAGGGGGTTGGGATACAATAAGGGATGAGGGCTCTGACTGGGGATGCGGGCACTGGAGTGGGGCCAGAGATGAGGGGTTTGGATGCAGGAAGAGGCTCAGGCTGGGGCAGGGTGTTGGAGTGCGGGGGAGGGTTTCGGAGTGTGAGCTGTGGGTGGCACCTACCTCAGGCAGCTCCCAGGAAGTGGCCAGCATTTCCTTCTGGCTCCTAGGTGGAGGCATGGCCAGGTGGCTCTGCACACTGTCCCTGCCTGCAGGTGCCTCCCCCACAGCTCCCATTGGCCATGGTTCCGGCCAATGGAAGTTGCAGAGCCAGCACTCGGAGTAGGGGCAGTGCACAGAGCCCCTGTGGCCACCCTGTGCCTAGGAGCCAGAGGGAGATGCTGGCAGCTTCCCGGAAGCTGCAAAGAGCCAGGCCTGCCCCGCTGCGGGCGGCCAACTAGACTTTTAACAGGCCGGTCAGTGGTGCTTACCAGAGCCACCAGGGTCTCTTTTCAATTGGGCGTTCTGGTTGAAAACTGGATGCCTGGTAACCCTACCTGTCAGACTGCACTTGCCACTATATTGTGGTTTTGTGACTTATTTTTAGCTGTAGTGTGCATGGGCTCCAACTGTCCAGTCGTACATCTGCAACTGTCTCTCCAGTAACTCCTTCTGGGTGTCCCAACTCTGTCCCAAACTCATTGTGTCACAATCCACATTTCTTTCTCCTAATCTTTCATTTCTCCTCTTTTTTTACCTATCATTATCAATAATGGCACTGTCCTCCCATCACCCTCACTCATAACCTCACTGCCCTCTTCAGCGTCTCTGTCATTCACTTACTACAGCCCCTCACTGTTCTTTCTCCTTCTATAATAGCTCTAAAAATCCATCCTTTCCTTACTGTCCTGACTACAGTAGCCTCCTTTCCACACAAACCCCAACACTGATTTTCCCATCCAATCAAACCATCATAGCAAAAATCATCTTATTTGCTGCTCCCCCATGCATGTCACCCCCACCACTTGTATTCCTTCCCTGGCATCCTCTTGTTCTCTTTATCAGATGTACAATGGTCTGCTTCTGGTCACACACCTCTTATTTTGTATTGTATTAATTCAAAATATACTGGATTTTTATTAATTGTTTGCAGCTCACCATACACAGTTTATATACCATACTGAATATGAGTTTGTAACACTTATGTCAATATGCTAAATTTACCTTATTAATTAACCTTCATTCTGGCATTTCCTAACTCTTGTTTGATTTTGCAGCCTTACTGTTTGTAATGTAGTTACACACAGACACACATGTATATACACACTGTGGCAAACTGCCGGCACTATTTTGATGGGTCTCGCACTTTCTTTTCTTTGGGGAGGGTTCAGGGCACCATTTCTTGCCCCTGCAGTGGAATGTTAACTGCCCCACTAGTGTCCAGAGGAGGGGAGTGGAGAGGGAGGGACCTGGGCCCGCCTTCTACTCCAGGTCCCAGCCCAGGGGCCCTGAGGATAGTGGTAAACCACTTGAACTGACACTTCCTTCCCCTGGGCTACTTCCCTCTCCTGCCCTTCAGCTTGTGGGGGGCTTCCTGTCCTCCCTCTGTACAAGCCAGGAGTCCCTTTACCTAGGGTCTTGGACTTCTTAGCTCACCACAGCACTTCTCCAAACTGTCCTCTGCTTCCCTTCAAACTGTTCTCTGCTCCAACTCCCACACTTTCTGATTGAAGCAGGGGGTTTTATCATGTGACTGGCCTCACGTGCTCTAATTGGCTTCAGGTGCTCTAATTAATCTATCGCAAACTTTCTTCCCCTTACAGGGAATAAGGCTCCCTTCTAACCCTCTCCTGCTGCCCTCTGACCATGCTGTATCACAACACACATATAGGCTTCTCTCTCTGTAGGTGTATGCATTTTATATATAAAATAATTATGGCCAACTACATCCCTAGTATAACTCCACTGAATTTAATAGAGTTACGTCAGGGATGAATTTGGCCCAATATGTAATACTATTAGGACCTCTAAGTGTGATGTATGTGTTTTGCTGAACTGCTATGTCTATGTCTCCACACTCACCTCCATCATTAATCTCTTCATCCTTCTTAAAAAAAGATGTGACTAAACCTCCTGGCAGATGTTTAAAATTAGTACTAGTGAGGCAAGCTAAGAGAATGTTGGTTGCACACTGTCCAGCTGTTATATTCTAAGGAGTGCGAAAATATCCTTACCTCCCACGTTCAGATGGTCATGCTGTCTAATATGTTGCTATCTAGATGCAGTGAGATTGGTACAGTGGCTAAGTAATGCAGAAAACCATTGCTTGGTTTCCTGTATCCAGGTAATATTTTAATTTTATTTTAGGGGAATCAGAAGAAGGCTGGACCAAATTTTCCTCCTTTTTTTATTCCTTGTGCCTTACAAGTTCTGACTGGATAGTTGGCAAACAAAATTAATATATAACTTTAAGAAATGAGCAGTTGTGTTATCTCCTACTTTTTAATTGCACCAAGAAATAGAAAGAAGAGAAATTAAGAGTAAAATTGTATTCCTTTCATTTTAGCACTTTTAAAGGCACAGAACTCTATAAAGTCTACGACTATATCATAGGGTTTGGTGGTGGGGAGGGGTTGGTCAAATAAGTGAGCTTTAAAATCAAGACATGTCCCTTTTAATTCAGTTTTCTATAAAATTGTGGTAATCACTGAAATATCAATGTGCATTTGAGCATAATCACTATCTGAAGATATAGCATTGAGCACATAGTTAATTCTTAGCAGATAATAATAATGAGCCATAAAGTATTGAATTTGTGTAATAAAAACACGATTTCCTGAAAACAAAACAGACATATCCATAGACTGCTATAGACAGGGCTGTATTCATTACACTGAAGAATTTTGCCATGATACCAAGTCCTGCATACAACCTGGCACCATCTCTTGAGAGAATTACACCTACTGGTTCTGAAAAGTGCAATACCTGCAAATTAGGGTTTATAGGATTCTGCAAGATTTTATGAGGAATTAAGCCAATCTGCATTGTGATGCTGTATAATTTTAACCTTCATAGTGTCAAGTATCTGAGGGGTAGCCGTGTTAGTCTGAATCTGTAAAAGCAGCAGAGAATCCTGTGGCACCTTATAGACTAAGGCCACGTCTAGACTACGCGCCATATCGGCGCGTTAAAATCGATTGCTCTGGGATCGATATATCGCGTCTAATCTCATCTAACGGGATATTCGATCCTGAGCGCGCTATATCGATTCCGGAACTCCACCAACCCCACGGAGTTCCGGAATCGACATGGCGAGCCGCGGACATCGATCCGTGCGGTGAAGACGGGTGAGTAAATCGATTTAGATATTCGACTCAGCTACGTTATTCACGTAGCTGAAATTGCGTATCTAAAATCGATTTTATCCCGTAGTGTAAACCAGCCCTAACAGACGTTTTGGATCATGAGCTTTCGTGGGTGAATACCACTTTGTCAAATGAATGTAGTGGAAATTTCCAGGGCAGGTATATATATGCTAGCAAGCAAGCTAGAGATAACGAGGTTAGTTCAATCAGGGAGGATGAGGCCCTGTTCTAGCAGTGTAGGTGTGAAAACCAAGGGAGGAGAAACTGCCAACTACAGAACCAGTTTCTCCTCCCTTGGTTTTCACACCTCACTGCTAGAGATCATCCTCCCTGATTGAACTAACCTCGTTATCTCTTGCTTGCTTGCTAGCATATATATACCTGCCCCTGGAAATTTCCACTACATTCATCTGACGAAGTGGGTATTCACCCAGGAAAGCTCATGATCCAAAACGTCTGTTAGTCTATAAGGTGCCGCAGGATTCTCTGCAACCTTCATAGTGAGATCTTCTTAGAATCCAACAGAAAACCTGCACTTCTTTGCAGTTGCCATGTGTAAAATAATTTTGTCGTGCAGTATTGGTTTAACAACCTGATAATGTAAATTGGTTTAGTTTGTGTCATCATAAACGTTTTTCAGAAGGTGTAAATGATTAAACTAATTTACAGATACAAGTAAAACACATTTTTGAAATCCCAAGTTGTCATTGATAGGTCAAGAAAAGGGTCTAGTAATTTCTTTTAGGATGTATAATCAGTGCTTAATTTGTGCCAGGGCTAGCCAGGGCTGAGCCCCGGCACCTCTAGGCTTGGCAGTTCATAGTTCTGGCACCTCTGGGCTCGCCGCATCAATTATGAAAGTAAAAAAATTGCTTGAGCCCCATCGCCTAAGTGCTTAATACCTGGCACCTCTTACAAATAAAGCACTGTATATCATGGGACTCAAATGATCATTATTAAATATTCCTACATTGGAGGCTTTTTGTACTCAGACTAAAAACAGATCACACACATATGTACATGCGTCTGACGAAGTGGGTATTCACCCATGAAAGCTCATGCTCCAAAACGTCTGTTAGTCTATAAGGTGCCACAGGATTCTCTGCTGCTTTTACAGATCACACACAGATTGTGAGATTTTTTTTTTGTCAGCATCAACAGGACTTGAACTGTATTGAGTACAATACTAAACATGGGTGTTCAGAGTTGTGTATGCATTAGTCCAAAAATAAATTTGTGTCGAGAATAAAATTATTCTTAACTAACTTCTCCTATAAGACATGGTTTCCTTTCTAACATTTATTTAGTGCTTATTCAACGGAGATGTAGGGACATCCCATTGTTTTGCCATTGTTTTCTGTAGTTTTACAGAAGACCTGTAACTAGTTTATGACTTCACAGAGTATCCAGTTATACAGGAAAAATCTAGGAATTTCACTGACCAGTGGTATTACTGCATCAGTAACCAATCACCAGTGAAGATTTCTGGCACTGTTTAATGTTCTCTTCTTTCATGCCCCTGTTCCAGGGTTTTGTTTTGGTTTTTTTTCTTGATGCATACATACCAAACTTACACTGTTAATAGTTCATTAACCACAGCATAAGAACTTAAAGAACTTAAGAACAGCCAAAGGTCCATCTAGCCCAGTATCCTGTCTTCCGACAACTGCCAATGCCAGGTGTCTCAGAGGGAATGAATGGAACAGGCAAGCATCAAGTGATCCATCCTCTGTTGTCCATTCCCAACCTGTGGCAAACAGAAGCTAGGGGCATCATCTCTGCCCATCCTGGCTAATAGCCATTGATGGCCCTATCCTCCATGAATTTATATATTTCTTTTTTGAACCCTTTTATAGTCTTAGCCTTCACAACATCCTCTGGCAAAGAGTTCCACAGGTTGACTGTGTATGAAAAAAATACTTCCTTTTGTTTGTTTTAAACCTGCTACCTAGTTCTTGTATTATGAGAACACTTCCTTACTTACTTTCTCCACGAGTCATGATTTTATAGAGCTCTATCATATCGCCTCTAGTAGTCTCTCTTTTCCAAGCTGCAAAGTCCCTGTCTTATTAATCTCTCCTCATATGGAAACTGTTCCCTACCCCTTATCATTTTTGTTGCTCTTTTCTGAACCTTTTCCAATTCCAATATACCTTGTTTGAGGTGGGACAACCGCATCTGCACGCAGTATTCAAGATGTGGGTGACCATGGATTCATATACAGGCAATATGATATTTTCTGTCTTATTATCTATCTCTTTACTCATAATTACTAACATTCTGTTAGCTTTTTTTGATTGCTGCTGCACTTTGAGTGAATATTTTCAGAGAACTATCCACAGTGACTCCAAGATCTCTCTCTTGAGTGGTAACAGCTAATGTAAATCCCATCATTTTATATGTATAGTTGGGATTATATTTTCCAATGTGCATAACTTTGCATTTATCAACACTGAATTTCATCTGCCATTTTGTTGCCCAGTCACCCAGTTTTGTGAGATCCCTTTGGACTTAAGTATCTTGAGTAGTTTTGTATCATCTACAAATGTTGCCAACTTTAACCTTTTCAATAAATGAACAACATCCATAAAAATAAAATGAAGAGCTGTAAGAGACATACTATAAGAAAGAGTCAACGCAGCTCACAAATTCTTTCAAAGAATATTATTTAGAAGTGGTTTAATACAGCGCAAAATGATAACTAGTAACTTATATTTCTGCATCTTCTATTACACCATCTCTGAATGGCTGTGATCTTTATAGCAATCTATTATAAAAATAGTATACAGATGGGGGAGAGGGAAGTGAGAAAGAATGAACAAGATGAGTTGTAGATCACAAGAGCAGAAAATACCAACAAAACCTGTAGTACAGGACTAGTAAAGTCTAGGTTTGTAGAGGCATCTGTGTCGCTAAAAATTTTTTAGTCTTGTTGTCTCTCTCAGATCCTCAGGGGGATCCATACATGTACATCATGTAATTTATCACGCCATTGGCTTGGCAGAAGGGTATCCATAGCACTGTTTCCCCAATTGTGATCCTTGAAGAGAGCCCTCCGTGCAGTTTGAGAGCAGATATTTGGACAAGGGAGTGAATAGTAAGAGGAGGTTCAAAACACATTCCTGCTACACTGACCCTGAAGTTCCATTGAGAATCTGTTGAAAAAAATCTCACATTACAATTACATTTCTGAGCCCTCTGCCATGTACATACTTCAGGTAGACTTCTAGGTGTAGTTTGTGGTGGAGTGAACTCCAGTGAAACTTCAGGACTGGCCCTACACCAGTTCCTGGCAGTGGTGTGGAGGTTAGGGAGCATCTGTGGTGATAGCCATAGCTTCATATGGAACCCAGAGATCTGTGCATCCTGGGGGAGGAGAACCCTTTTTTCATTTTGTGAGGTACCAAACTCCACCTCACAAAGGAATGAACTGGAGAAAACTACACACAGAGAACTTTGCAGAGATTTACTCCTAGAACCACACTCCATTGTTTTTTTCCCACATAAAGGCAACTAGGCTCATTATTTCATTTTTATTTCTTATTAATTGCTGTCTTTATAGCACCAACAGTGTATGAGGCATAGTCAAAGTCCCTGCCCAAAGAGCTTTGTCTACATAGCAACTTTAGTCTGTAGTCTTTTGAAAAAGTATGTAGGGAATACCAAATAGCTCTCCTACACTTAAAGGCTTCTTTACCCCAGGAAGTCACCACAACCCTTGTGTGTGCTTTGATTCCTAGAGATCATGGGAAGTTCATTTATCTGTAGGCCTTAAGAATGTATGTTTAAATCCTCCTGGACAAGTACAGTAACTCCTCACTTAACGTTGTAGATATATTCCTGAAAAATGCTACTTTAAGTGAAACAATGTTAAGCAAATCCAATTTTCCCATAAGAATGAATGTAAATGGGGGGGTTAGGTTCCAGGGAAATTTTTTTTGTCATACAGTACAGTACAGTACTATAGTTGGGAGGTGCCCCCGCCTTACCCCACACAGGCACAGCCCACTGGCACTGCAGACAATGAGGCAGGCAAGGAGGCTGAAAGTGGTGTAGGCTAGGAGAAACACATTGTGCAGCAGCAGCGGCAGCTTCCCCTACTCTGCAAGCACCAGGGGCGGAGGGCTCAACGCTTGGCCCGCCCATTCCACCCCTTCCCTCAAGCCCCCACCCTTAACCCACCACTTCTTCTCCCCCCTCCTCCCTCTTTGCTCTGCACACCACGTGCTCACTCATCCCCCCTCCCTCCCCTGCCTCCTGCCTGCGGCAATCAGCTGGCTTGCGACATTCAGGGGGCAGGAGGGAGGGGGGAGGAGGGAGGACTTAGCGCGCAGGCTCCCTGCTCCCTCCCCTGCCTCCTGCCCATGGCAATCAGCTGGCTTGAGACATTCGAGAGGCAGGGGAGGGAGGGGGAGCCTGCGCACCAAGTCCTCGTTCCTCCCCCCTCCTTCCTGAATTCTGCAAGCCAGCTGATTGCCGTGGGCAGGAGGCGGGGAAGGAGGGGGAAGGTGCTGATCTGCGGGGTCTGCCGGTGGATGGGAGGTGCTGAGGGGGGAGAGGGGGGCATAGGGGAGCTGATGTGTGGCTACCAGCTGTGGACAAAGCAGGCAGCCAAACGACGGTATAGCGAAGCATAGCACAACTTTAAATGGAGCATGTTCTGTAATTGAGCACTAACATAAGATCAAAACAACATTAAGCAAGAGGACTTTTTGGGGGAGTAACTGTAGTGTATTTTGAGGCTGAAGGCTGAACAATGGGTCCTTCAAATAGAAAGTACATTAGTTCTGACTGCCAAAATTCTGCAGTTCTGTCTAGGTAGAAGCCAACAGACATCAAGCTGGTGTCATTTTCTTTCCAAATCAGATTGGGGAAAAGTACAGAAAGTAGAAACCCAGAAACATTAATATGTTCCCTTTAGAAACCACGTTGACAGCACTAGGGCCTTGGAGCCTGGGTAAAGACAATGTCCCTGGAGAAAAAGTCTCTTGCTTTGTGGTGAACTGGTCTTTTCACTGACTTAATGCCCAATGTGTCTATGCAGAGACTTGATTTAGATTTTATAAGAAGATGCTAAGAAAGGAGCAGTTCTTTTGATAGCTACCCAGGCTGAGTTCCTATCATCATGTGTTAGCATTCTTGCTCTGCCTCCTAGATCTTCTCCCCTGTGCCTGTTGACACCCTGAATCAACTATTGTAGGCAGTTGTTCATCTTTCTGGAAGACTGATTTATCTCTGTAAGTTCTCTAGAAACTGAGCCCCTGTTATGGTAAAAGGGGCTTGAGGAATGCAGGAAGTTCAAGGAATAGATTCCAGACAAGAAACCAAAAGGCCAAAGAGACTCAAGTCTCTCTTAAGGGAAGAAATCTCGTCTATTTATGTTTGCTGTCTGTGAACATGCATACTTTCCTCTGGCTATATTGAAGTGTATTGAAGCCATCATTATCTTGCCTTGTGATAAGAGAACTGTCTAATTTGTTGATCACATCTCAATTGCTGATATATGCTTTGGACAGCTTGTATGGCTACTAATGCTGCTGGACATGAAAAGCCCAAATTAATCAATCATACATATGAGGGTTCTATCGTCACCATCATCTTGATAAAATTCCTTGGTGAGGTAGGACCCCAGGAGCATTGTTGGTGACATTCAGTGATCAGAATAATTAAACAGTCATCCCTGGACATGCATCAGTGTTGGGAACTCACACGTATTTATCAATGTGAAGAATGACAATCCATTTTGAAATACCACATACACATTTGCTCTGTGTCCCTAAAAAAATGGATGAGACATTTGTGACATTATTTGAAACTTTGCCTTCTAGAAAAGGAAGTTCTTGGTTATCAAGGATTATTAGTCTTCTTCTTGAAGACAATTGTTCAGACTGTCCCAGAATTAGAAGAGTTGAGTAATGAGCAATGTTTTCAGAGAAGCCTGAGAACCACACTGTTAGCCTGTGGGTCACTGTGATTTTTAGCCCTCATCCATTTCCCCTTTTTCTAGAGTCCTAAAACAGTAAGGGAATTGAAAATCCTCACACTTTCAGGACCAAAGAAATCTTTGCTACCCCTAGATGGCAACATGTTACTGAAATATCCCCAGTAAAAGAAAGCTGAATACGTCTATAATGGTATGGAACGGAAAGGTACAAACGCTGCACTTGGAGGTTCTGTCAGAATGAGAAGTGCTGACTCAGTAGTGACCAGTTACAGCAACTGCAGTGACAGTGCTGCAGTAATGGAGCGCACATTAGCTATGGCCTGAAGAAGAGCTATCACATAAAGCCTTGTGCAAAGCTACAGGCAATTGAGGCAGGGCTACAGAGACAAAGGCCTAAACAGAACTCTGGGCCACTGAAAGACTGTCTGTCAGACTGGGTGGATATGATGTGGAGTGTCTACCTGATTTTCTTGTTTTGTCAAAACTGGCTTGCTAAGCAAGATGGTACCTGAAGTTCCTAGCTACTCTGCTGCTGACCCCTTCGAGCTGACAAATCGCTTTTGGCACAGTTGAAGCATATGGCCCCCACTATTGTTGGAAGCCTTCAAATGGATAAGTATTTGCCCTTATTTCTTATTTAGCTTGGTGTGCAGGTGTCTGAGGGGTATCTTTTCTTGTCCTAAAATGCCAACAGGAATGGCTGTAATATCTTTACTAAGAAGCAGAAAAACATCCAGAGCAAAGGACATCGTTAAGAGAGGAGACTACATGAAGGGGCAAAACAATCCTTAATTGACGATAGGTTACTGCTGCAGCAAGTCTATGACGAGAGACTGAACAGCAACTTTGACTTGACTTAGAGATGGTATCAAGAATTATGTGCCTTTAAAACTGCTCAAAGAAATAGGGCTTATATAGTTTGGCATTTTTTCGCTTCAACTTCTGCAAACCTGAAATGGGTCTTAGTTGTCTGCTGTAAAGGCTTTCCTATAGATACACTCTTGTTCTCTAATTCAAATGATATATAAGAACTCAAATCTGCTATTGTTAAATTCTGTGTGCCGTACACTCTCAGTAGGCCAAATCTTTAGGTCCTCTTTCAGCCTGAGGAAGGACCTCCGTTTCTGGCATATTCACTTTAACGGGAGTTGAGACCTCTCAACACATCACGCATACAGAGTGAAATCCTGGCTCCATTAAAGTCAACGGTAAAACTCCCAGTGTCTTCAGTGGAGCCAGGATTTCACTCTTAGCTCTAATGACCTAAAATGCATGATTCATTCATTTTATTAGTTACACCTTCATAGTGTAGGCAAAATTGTAAATATAATCGTAGTAGAATTATATTTTACCTTATTGGTTAGCATCTTTAAAATTCACAACTGCCGTAGATTGATTTTAAATCTTCTTAATACTTCTGGAAGTTTACAATTTGCTCATGTAACTTCCAAAATCATTTCTTGCATCAATCAATCAAATAAACAAAAACCCTAATGTGTCATAGCAGATTTGGATTTAACATGAAAAACTGATGCAGAGCAGCGATAGCTAGTTTTCTTGTAACCTTCTGAATTCCATTTTTCATAGCTTTGTGTTCTTCCAGCTTTACTATATTGTTTCTTATTTGAATTTCCACAGTGTGGGTTTGGGTGATGGAAATCAGGAGACATGAAAAACCCCAAGGGAGATGATTCTATAACCCTAGTTATTTATCTTGGAGCCTCCCAGACCACAGAATTACTGTCTGATAGAGGTAATTTGTTCTTCTGGGCATTGGGTTAAGAGAAGACTTTAAATTTTCAATTTTATATTCCCCAGCTTTTCTCCTTTGAATGTTTTGTATTAGGAAATTGTAATGACATTTGGTGAATTGTAATTGAATGGGAAATAAAAGAAAACCCACTGTTTTGTTTATTGTACCAAGGAAAAAACCAAGCAGGGTGTTTTTCATTTTAACAGTGTGAAAAATGCTTTTTAATCACTGCAGATGTTAGCAGATTTATGTTATGTAAATTGTGTGTGTTAATGATATTCCAAAATGTTGTAATAAGTGTTTATTCTGTCACATTTTATTTATGTTTATGTTTCAAGATGTATAGAAGATACAGAAAACTATGGAATCATAGTAAACCAGCCAGATTTAAATATAGTTTTCAAACTATTGAGATGCATTTTAATTAAAACATTTGATAAATATGTATTATAACTACTCTAGGGGGTTCTGGATATTTGTTTACTGATATAATTGTCTAGTAAAATGTTTCCATGTAGACAAAGTCCAAGAGAAATAGTTTAGAACAAGTGAGGGCATTCTTAGGACTGTGGGATTTATGCCTAATTTTAGTGTTATAAGTGGAGTAGAGTTTGATTCACTGTCTCACCTTTCCCTCAACATTGATAAGGCCCCTCTAAGTAAATAGAAATAACATTAATTGAAGGACGATTTTCAGAAAAATTATGATTTTCTGCACATTATTGCATGATAGATCATCCCTTTGATTCTCTTCCACAAACCTCATCATGATATCACAGTGAATCCAAATAATTACGAATTTATGTGCTGGACCTGTGAGCAGATCATGTTTACTGTCATCATGAAGTTAATCTCCAAAAGAAAGCAACTTGTAAGGATTGCTGCATTTGTGGTACATAGCATAAGTATCATATTTGTGGAAATGCAGGTTATACGTGACAATGACATTCTACAGATAAACTGACATTGAGTGCCATGCCTTTTACTTAATAGACAAGCATGCTGCACGTCATAAAATGCTGCGTACCCTACCACGTTTTGTGTGACAGTTTCCTTTTCATATTGTCTCCTCACGTCATTCTCAATCAGTTAAAATGTTCAAATTTCTAACTTGAAACAGCCACTTATTTTAATTAGTTCATTCATGAAGTGAATATGAATGAATGAATGATAACAGGACTTGGTTGTAGACCTTGGAGATTAGGTTAGGGTACCATGTGTGAAACCAATGAAGTCAATGGGAATTTTGCCATTGACTTCCCTGGAGCCATGATTTCACCTCATTTAGAAAGCCTCACAATACACGTGATGTGAAAGAGAGCTAGATTCGGCATTTGGGTCTATGAGTTACCTGAAAGTGTAGTATTAATATGAAAAGTGATCATGAAGTAATGACTCTGTGTATACAGAGTCATCTGAGTAGGCTTGAGGTTCCTGTTTATTCCATTGTATGTATGGATAACTTATGCTTAAGATATTTATCCGCTGTATGCCTGTCTGAGACAATAAGACAGCTCAAATAGTTATGTCCTCCCACTTTTATTCAAACTATGCACTATTGTGGAGATTGTTCAATACAGTTGTAGAAATCATACAGAGCTTGCTTAGTGTGAAATTCTTACTGCCATAAATTAACACATGGTCTGATGTGAGCCCCTGGCACAGGGTGCTCTACTCACTGCTGGAGTGCCTCCTTCTGGCCACATCTGGGGGTTAACTCTGCCAGGCCAAAGTATCTTCCTGTGGTTACACTCCATCACTCATTGTGGTCTCACACTCTTGAAACTCAGCTGCTCCCCTCTTCACAGCTTGGCCCTCTGATCAGGTCACTGTAGTCCTCTCTTTCCAGGGTATCAAAGTCTCTCAGGAACCACTGTCCCAGGCAGTCTTCCCATCCACTGCTCCGTAACAGTGGCTGGTACGACCAGGCCCACCCTCTACACTGGGATCCAGCCCAGAGAACTTACAACAAGTGGTCAGTGTGTCCCTGTGCTACTTCCTACCTGAGAGCAACTGCAGTTGTGCTCTCTGCATCCTCTTGCTGCTATCAGCTACTGGACTTTATACAGGCTCTTCCTGTTCCTGTCTCGTTGAGCCTCGTCTCTAATTAGTCCTTGCACCCTGGCTCCTCCTCCAGGTGAATCTTGGTCAGTTAATTGACCCACCTGACACTTTAACCCCTTGAGGCCTTGTGTAGGGCAGACACCTCACACAGCCCCTGAAACGTTCCCTGCCTTTGGGTGATATGCATATATTTATCTGTATATTGTATGTGAATTTGCTTTCTTCTTTTTTTCTTTTTTTCATAATGCATTTTTATCACATTAATGGATTCATTCTGAAGTTACATTCCCCACTGTATGTAGGTTATATGGAAAAACAAGCTTGTCACAAAAATAAGTATATCTCACCTTGGTAATTTGATGAATACAGTCATGGGCTGTGCACATTCTTTTTGGCTTTAGAGAAAATAAGGTAAAGAGGGAGCTAGCAGAACAAACAAGTTAGTTACTGTACATTGACTGGTGAAGGCAAAGCTTATATCCCTTCTTTTAAAAAGTTTGATGCCGAAGTTAAGGCTGCCTTTGGATACTTACTGTACGAATGCTACAGGCACTTGCTCAGCAGACAACTCATGCAGATAGTGACCTTGACAGCATTTCAGGGATAATATTTTCACAAGGATGAACTGTTTTTGAACAATTTCTTCAATGAATTAGGCACAAACAAGGTTTCTGTCAGCATCAGGCATGTAAGTCTTATCATTTCTACTCTTTAGTGTGGAACAAAGGTGGTGGTGTGCCCAACTAAAGAAATTCCCATGCTCCACTTACATAAGTGCTGTCTGTCCTTCTCCACTCCTTATGTATATCAGTTCCCCAAGTCCTGCTTTCATTGTTGAAGGAAGAAGTATCGACTTTTTACTTATTTCTTTAGCATTTTTAGCAATAGCATAAAATTATCAATCAATCAAGAACATGAAAACTACAGCCTTTCTTCTTACACTGGAGGATGGAGCATAACACTTTATAATATGTGGGAATTGGTTTTAAAGCTCATCATTTTGAGGGGGGGTATAGATATGAAAACTATTAGGCTGGTGGTGTAAAGGCTACTTACTTTCACAGTTCTGTCTCCTATATTTGAAGATATTGTTCTATAATCACATCATTTTTGTAGAATTCCTCTGTCATTGTTCCAGACCCTAACAGAAAAACTAGTAGTATCATAGAAATGTGGGGTTTGAAGGGACCTTGAGAAGTTATCAAGGCCGACCCCGAGCACTGTGGCAGGATAAATAAACCTAGACCATCCCTGACAGGTGTTTGTCCAACTTCTTTTTAAATGCTTCCAGTGATAAAGACTCCATGACATCCCTTGCAAGCCTATTCCAGAGCTCAACCACCCTTATAGTTAGAAAGTATCTAGAGATCTGCCTTGTTACTTTTTACCTTTGTGGAGTAAGATTGATTTTCCTCACCTTAGCATGTCACACTGCAGGGAGTAGCCTTTTGCCATTGTGTCCAAACCTGGTTACTCACCCAATCTGGTTTTAGAGAGATTCACAGTTTTTAGAGCATGTACAATTATGTACACATCTCTAATTATTATTTATTCTTTTGCATCTTTAAGTGCTACTGGAGTACAGTCGGGATCAGGGCTTCTTAGGCATTGGTACAACATCTTGCTGAATAAAAACAGGCTCTGTTCTACAGAGTTTATAATGTAAAGAGACAAAAAAAAACAAAAAACAAAAGGGGGATGGAATGCAACAAAGAAACAGAAATCAAAGTTCTTACACATTATGGTTCTGATGTTATGCCTGTGCTTAACTTTACTATCATATGTAGTTGAACTGATTTCACGGTAATAAAATAAAGTATGTGTTTGCAGGATCAGAGCCCAAGTTATGAAACCTACCTTTGCATTCTGCTATGCTTCACTTCTATATAGGAATATATTGTACTGTGAAGTGCAATACATAGATATTTTTAAGAATTACTATTTCTAGCCAATAGTAGAAGAATCTTCTCCCCCATGTTTACTTGGTAAATTGGTCAGTTTACCTTCTTCCCGGCCCTGTAGCCGGTACTGCATCTGGGTACAGATTTTGTCAATATTTGCAGCAGGAATAGTGAGCTGGCCAATAGAGTAGGGTGTATGTATATTAATACTCAGATGGCCTGCTCACTTCTGCTGCAAAGAGAAATCAAATAAGCAAGGAACTGAAGCCCCCATAAATAAATTACGACTCTGTAGTTGAGAACAGGAACCTGAACATTTTTAGCAATCTTAACTTTCAGCAAACCTGAAAGTTTTTAGCAATCTTAACTTTCAGCAAACCATCACAAATTTATTTTTCATTGCAATGTTTCAGAATTTGTAAATAAGTATAAAGAAATTTCATTTTCTAAATATTTAGGGTTCCAGTTTATCTGTCTTGCTGTGTATCAAAATGGAGTTGTTCTACTGACTCAGAGCTGAATTTTTGCTTTACTAGGGTATCACAATGCGAAAGACAATATCAGAGTTTTAGTGTATTGTAATTGTTTTACTGCAGAGCACAATATTGGGGCACTTGATCATTTTTCATCTCTTCCCCTTGTGAGTTAGCTGTTGACAGGTCACCTTGCTTCATACAGAGACTGATTGATCTCTCACCACATGGCAGTAGCAGATGCTTGTTAAACCCCGGGTGGGGCTTACTTCAATCTGCAGTGCTTTTCCCATTTAAGCACCTCACCTATAGTGTTTTTAAAGACTCTGTCTGTTGGTCTTGATCTTTAACCAGCAAAATAAATAAAATCTATGAAATATACCCAGCATTCAGTGTTTTAATTTATGCTGCTTTACTATATTGTTGTGTGACCTCATGGTCTCATTCTTCCCTTTCTTGTAGGTTAGCACAGCACGCAAAGTCGCTGGCATGAAGACACTGGCACTTGCTCAATAATAACAGAATGTGTATTTATTATTAGAAGAGGGTTCAGAGGCAGCCCCCTCCTACTCTGGTCCTACTTCTGACTCCACCTCCCCAGGCAGGCAGCAACCCCTTTGTTTGATCTTCCTCCCAGGGTTACTCCCTGGATCACAAAAGTCCTCCCCCTCAGGTGCTGCTTGACCCTGTAGATGTGCCAGGCACTGAGACACAGCCAGTACAGTAACATGTTACAGTAATATTCCAAACACTGTGTTGGAAAGTGAACTGAGTACTTCCCTGGGGATAATTTTTGTGGTGTTGTCTATATTACACTGTCTGTAAACCCACATTACATTACCTAGTATTCAAAAGAAAGCCTAAAAAGACAGCAGTGCAACTTAAAATCTTACAAAACCTCTTAGATGAAAGCTCAGAAATATTGCTTTCTGAGAGGATGAAATTAAAGTTTGTGCCACTTTCTGCTGAACAGAAAAGAAATCTTCAGTCTTGGTTGTTGGTTGTTGGTGGTTTGGGGGGATTTTTTGTTTTTGTTTTTTTTTTTTTTGGTTGGTTGGTGGTTGTCGTTTTTTGCAAAAATGGTTTTAAATCATAGGTCTGTATATAAGCCAAAAGATTCTGTGCTTCAGGGGTTTCTAGCACAAGATATTTTGTGAACATTAGGTTACTGCAGGTCCTGTCTTTTACTTTGTTTTCTCTATATCATTTTTAGAATTACTCATTCTTCTATAACAACAGAAATGCTAATTAATTGACATAGTTTATTTCTCAAGTAAGCACAGCTTGGAAGCTAATACTAGTCTGCATTCAATTTAGAATATGCAGTGTTGTTATAGCCATGTCAGTCCCAGGATGTTAGAGAGACACTTTGTCACATCTTGTCTCTAGTTTAGCATGACTTTCTTACACATCAGAGACATTGCCTTTTATTTTCACAGAGAAATTACAAAAACTATGAAGCAAGTGTTAGCATATACTATGGATTTTTCTGTTGTGATTCTCTGGTTTAAGATATGGCCTGATATAGGCAAAATGCAATAAAGCCTAACTCTTTATGCTACATTGCAAATTTTGTGCCTTCTGCTTTTTCAGACGCCATAGAAGGAAGGGGTTTTATGTTTTTTTTAATGTTATAAAGGAAAAAAAATTGTATAATTTCAGGTGTCTAAGAACTTTGAGAGAATGAGATTTAGATTCCAGCTGCTGCTAATTAGATTTTTCTCTCTTGCTTTATCATCTGAAATATGTACAGTGCAATCCCATTTACCTGAAAGGCCTGAGGGACATCTGAAAGTTTTGGAGAACTGGTAGTTGGGTTAAATGGAAGTGCTATTAAATAACAAAGGGCTATGTAGGGGACACATTGTGGCTTCAGAGAAGTAGAATTTTTGGATAAAGGCAATTCAGATCACGGGAATTATACTCTGTGTGTCTATATACAAATATGCAGATTGTTTCTCATAATTGTGGAGTGATGTACTATTCTGAAAATCGATTATTCTAAAAACACCCCTTATTTTTTCTTTCCTAAATTATTGGGGCTATTTATTTATTTATTTTAAATTTATAAACTGATGTGTAGACCTCTGTTGTAAACTCTGCTGAATCAGTTCAGATTTACTTTTACTATTAAAGTATGCCGTGGCTGCAGGATACTGTTCCAATTTAGCAGACTATTTACATGGGTGAGAGTAGAACAGTACATAAAGAGACTATTCCTGTGAAAGTTTTGCAGGAGGTCAGACTAGATGATCATGATAGTTCCTTCTGACCTTAAAGTCAGTGAGTCGAGTCATCTACTTGCTTAAGTCTTTGCAGGACTAGGTCCAAGTGCAGCATAGACCAGACTCTGGGATAAACCTGTGTGGCAAGTATCTCCAGGAGGCAGAATGGAAGGAATCCTCCCCCGCCCAGCAGTGGAGCAGCAGTGCAACTGCCCCAGGAAGGGCTACTTCAGCACAATAGAGAAATGCTTGGAGAAAATTATTTTTTGTTTTTAACCATCTGTGAAAACACATACGTTTTTTGAAGTTTTTCATTTTGTTATGAAAATATTCATAACCTTTAGCCACCCCCTGATGTGTATGGGGAAGACAATAACAATGACAACATAATTCATCTAATCATACCCCAGATCCTATGAGGTACTCAGTGTACAGTTAAATTAATGGGAATTGAGGGTGATCAGCATCTCCAGCCTCACAGGTGTAATGATGTAAAAATACAGAGGATTCTTTCCTGATAGTGCTGACTATTTACAGCTCAAAGTATGACATTTGCTTTATGTTTTTACCTATCTTTTAGATTCTTATGTTTTGCTGATCAGAAGAGCATCTAAGCACCTCTCAAGTAGCATTACAGTGGCTACCAGTCATATTCATCTGGCCCACTTTTAATAAAGCTACGGTATTTGATTTTTGTCTCCTGTGATCATGAAAGTGGCGGGAATTCATCTCTCTGTCCCTGAACTTTAACACAAAACTCACCACCATCGCTAGCCACTGTTTATGTAGGACATACGATGGGTTTGCTCTGGTTACTGCAAATGGATTCCAACCCTGTTCTCACTGCTGTGACATTATTGATAGTGATATGCAAACCAGAAAGTAAGTGAAAGAGGGAGGCTGGACTGAACCTCAGTTTAACATGTGCAGGGGTGGAGAAGAAATCTATCCTTTCCCAAGTAGAAAAGATTAAAGTCATTGGTGGATAACATTAATCTATAGCTTCTGGACATATATGAAAAAAATAATTTAAAAAACTGTGCAAAGTATTTGGCAGTTTTCTTTTTAAAAGAAGTTGCCCAATGAAACAAGCACAGTGAGAAAGAGAATTAGCATTCTACTTAGTTATTGTAGAATACCCCACTACAAAGAGACTAAGGTGTTCAGATAGAGAGAAAGACATTAGTCAAATCCAAATGTGTTTTACTTAGTTTAACTCATACTTTGAAATCCGTGAGAACTGTCCTGCAGAAGGTCTTAAACTCCCCAGAATTTGGCCCTCACTAAATGAATTAAATTGAATGAACTTATACCATTTTCATTATGGTTTAAAGTCATTTTGTCCAGATACTTATGCATGGTCCTTGCTCCTAATGTGATTTCCCTCCTCCTCGCTCCCCCAACCTCCTGACTTCCCAATATTCCTGCCCCCAATGAACAGATACTCGTAATGTAGAAACATAATGGTGGGGTTATAGCACCACTCCATTTAAAGCTGAGTCAAAAGTACTGTTTAACAACCAATTTTTCTAAGTGTTATAAAATCTTTTATCTTTGCTCAATGAGTCTTCTTTAACTGACCTTAACTATATTTGGAATGTAAACATGATATCTGTTGAATACAGACAATTTATTATATCAATGATAATATGATATTATAATGAAGCATTTAAAACAACAACACAGTAATCTTGTCATTTAAAAAAGTGCTGCTAAAATATGTCTAGAAGTCCTGGTTTAAAAAAAGCTGGGATATCCATCTAATCTACACGTAATGACCATATACGAGGATGTGACATAATATCATTCTTCTCACATTTGACAATTGGAAATACTGTATAATTATTTTTGTCTTTCTTCCTGAAGCTCATATTTCTATGTCTGTGTGTTATCATTCTTTACTGTATATGCAGCATGAATGTGTTAATTGCTTCTATGTGTAAATAAATTATTATTATCTACATTATCAGAGCACTGAGGACTTTAAAAACATGCATTTACTTTTTGGATGGAAATAAAAAATAAAAATTGTATTGACCAAATTCACATTCTTTCTGGGAGTAATCTGGAATCATGCAGTCATAAAAAACATTGCCATTACATTCCCAGGGGTTATTTACAGTAATTGTACAATATTAGTCTCAATTTTCCTTAAGGCAGTATTTCAGAGAATTATTTTAAATACATAAATGGCAAATAACTGAAATAAATGAAGACTTACATAACTGTTCATTCACCAACACATTTTTTAAATACAAGCCATTTTATTTTATGCTAGACAGAGCAAAGCCCATGAAATGCTTAACTCAGTAAATAAAGAGGGATGATCTTCTACAAGAAAGTAAATCTTGCTTGAAGGTATAATCAGTACTATACTGTTAATGCAAATCCAGCTTACGTACAACAATATAGAAATCAATGTGGCTCATTGATGCCTTCAGATGTGAGACTATTTTCAGTACTGAAAAGGCACTGGATTTAATAATTTTAACTGGCTAACTCTTAACGCTGTCCCAGAAATGATAGGTATATCCCTGTTTTAACAAGATATGCTGGCTGTCAGACAGTAAGCATAATTAACATGCTGCACAATATGAACTGTCATTAGGACACATCTGTTGCTGGAGAACACACGCATTATGTATTGTATACTATATAATGAGAGAATATTCTGAGCTTACTTGAGGCTGCAGGATTTCATCCTGGATGCAAAATTCCAGTCTAAAACCACACAAATTGTATCCCTTGGGTGCCACTTTCTGTCAGGGAACATTAGTGGTGTTATTCGTTTTAAAGGTGAAAAACAGTACCAAGTGCTGCTATTGCCAAATATCTAATGCTGGGACTGTTTCAGAAGTTAGATAATCAGGACCTGATTCTAATCTCATGTGTGGCAGTGTAAAACCAGAGTAGCACCATTGAAACTAATAAAGCTACACGATTTTAAATATTATGTGAAGGAATGTTTTCAGGATCAGGCCCTTTGATGGTTAATGTTTAACTCCTGATAAAATACTCCTCACCTATTTTAACACTATTAGCATTACTGTATATATAAAGAGACTATGGATAGAGCCCTAAAGTATATGTTTCTTACTGTCCAGAGTAGTTACCATTAAAAGGTCAACATTTACCAACATTTTGAAATATAGTAGTGTACCATAGATCTTTCATATGGTGGGTACAGAATAACTATTGGCAAATGAAAACTCTTTAATGATGACTGCTTTTAAGTAACAGCTTTTCAATTATTTGCAGTAAGACAAAGCTGTTGATACCCTATTCCTACAATCCAGGTATAAAAGAGCATTTTGAAACGTCACATGAAATGAGAGTGCAGTGAATAATAAGCTAGAAAATATGCTTAAGGAATCGCTTTACTATCTCTACGCTGTACAAATTATACAGGAATAGCTGGGGGCTGACATCTGTATTTTAGTTCACTTCTGTGCACTACAAGCTTAGAATTGTTGTTCACCTACAGCAATTTTTGCACTTATTAAGAATAAGTCAATCATGCAGCTCCTAAACAAAAGGAAATTATTTGACAGCTGAACATAGTTAGATAAGGCTTGAAAGGTCCAAATTATAGTTTTCATATACAAGATGGGTAAAATAAAACTGTCAATATTTTTAGTAATTACATGGCTTGAAATACCCAACTGGACTGCATACCAATAATACCCACATTTAAACTGATAAACTGGTTCATGAAAAGAGCAGGTCAGCTGTTGGAAAACCAGAGACATTTCTTAGAAGGAACTAACTGATGATATAACAATTGTTGTTTCATCAGTATTTCTGCAAGGTTAAATTTACACAAGACATTTCTTCATAGAGTTTCTTTTAGTTTTCTGAGAATTTTTGTTCTTGCATGATTTTTTTCCCTTCCTAGAGTAGACTCAAAAGTATTGGAGGTGCTGTCATTGTTCAGCTGTTTTGGTTGGGATATCATTCATCTAGCAGTACTAATATGTGCTTGTTGGGCAGAGAACTACAGGCTGGTTGCCCTGCTTGAGAAGAACGGTGAGCCATAAGAATTTCATGAGGAGATATTTCCACACGTGCAGCAAAGCTACATACTGCATGGGGAATTCAGTTACATCAGTGCGGGTCTCTTGTGAGAGTTGACTGTAGAACATAGTGCATAGTGTGTGATATTTCTTATTCCCCCAAATTACACTAATTATTGTATTGATACAGACACTTCTAAAAAGCATTAAAGTTGGACCCAAATAATAAATCCAGGTCCAAAACATCTGAGCTTCATAATTAAGACTGTAATTAGTCTGTCTATAATGTGTTTGCCACCATTTTGATCTTTCTGTGGAAGAAGTCTTAAAAATAGTTCCTACAATACATCTTCAGAACAGGAGCTCTATACATTTTTGATTGGGTCAAAGCACAGGGGTAAGAAAGTTTAATTACTTGTTCTGGAGGTCATGGATATTAATGATTCTAAGCCTCTAAGGGTACGTCTATGCAGCATTTTGGAGAGAGCCCCCCACCCTGGGTTGACAGACTCGGGCTAGTGGTGCTCATACTAGAGTTATAAAAACATCTGTACAGCCATCACTTTGAAGTTGTAGCTCATACTCAATCTTGGGCTCTAAAGCCAATTCCCCTCCCTCCTTAAGCTTCAGAATCAGAGCTCCAGCTAGAGCCACAACTTCAAAGTGCTGTGTATGAGCCTTGTTAGCCTGAGTCTGTTGATCCGTGTTGGGAGGCTTGCTCCAAAATGTGTAGACATACTGTGACGCTTTGGGGTTCAACCCTGACCAGTAAGGGGCTAGGTCACCCCCTGCCTAGCAACTCCGGGTGCTTTTAATGCTGCATTGCTGAAGCTCAGGGCCCTGACACCAACAAGCATACAAGCATGCAGGTCATATCAGGGCTTCCTCCACAAGGTCACTTTTTGCAAAGTGACCCCAATTCCATCCCAGTCCTGAATTTTCCCCAAATCATCTGCCAGTGTGACAATCTGCTGAGGTTCCCAGAATTGTCAGTTACTGTGTTACCACTTTTAGCATCAGCCTGTGAGAGTTTTGCTACTGCTCAGCTGCGTGATGCCAATCTGGTAAAGAGCTGGAGGAACTGGTGAGTATAGAACCCAAACAGAAAAATTTGGAGGCTGCTTTGATAGTTTCATTATTCAAACAGATTGGGGTCGTGGATGGACTTGATCCTAGATTTCAAAGCTTTGTCTTTGACTGTGAAACATGGAGGCCAACCTAAGCTGACTCCTCCCCCATTTGCTGGAGTGCCTTGTGAAACCTGTCAGTGCTCTGTATTAGAAGAACAATGGTCATCTGCATAGTCAAGGTCTGAGAGTGAGAGATCACCAGTCTTAAGTATGGATCTGACAAAATGCTATATTATGAAATGCATTGCCCAACAAAAGAATGCCGAGGCCAAGGCACAGCCCTGCCTGATTCCAGATACTGACTTAAAAAGTGCCGACATCTGATTTCCAAGACGTACATGGGCAATGGTTCCATTATGCAGCTTGCTAACCAAGTCCAGCAGAGTGGTTGGGACACCTGTGCCCTTTAAGGCCTTCCATAGCATGACTCGGTCAACTGAATCAAATGCAGCTTTAAGATCGACATGCACCATGTGCAGGGGCTTCTTGAATTCGTGCTGTATCTCCAACAACAAGCTGGGAGCCAAAATGGCATCTAACATGGCCTGTTCCTCGTAAAACCTGACTGTTGGAGGCAATGCTTCTGATGTAGGAGGGGCTCCAAACACAACAGCAGAGTATGTGCAAACACCTTCCCTGGCACGGACAAAAAGGTGATCTGCTATAGCTCTTTCATTCCAATTCTCACTTAGCATACACTACCATTGAAACCAAGAGGAGATTTTCGTGAATGAGAATTTAACCCAAGATCATAGTATGTAAAAAGACATATAGTAAAGTCCAAAAACGCAATTAATAGTAGTGTACAGTATGACACTTCTCCTTGAAGTCTCCTGCCAGTTTTTCAGTTTTACAAACATAGTTTCCCCTATTTCATAATGTTTCCCATTCTATTCAAACAAAACTGGGAAGTGACTGACTGATTATACAGGGAAACAATGACACTGACTATACAGAAAGCACCGTCAAATATCAAAAATAAACACTGAAAATCTAGAATAAAATATGTCATCAAGTCTTTTTCAGTTTCATTATCTTAAATGTTCCTTGTAACAATAGGTAAAAACTGCTCAGGCAGAAGTATGATTTTTTTTTAAAGAATTGTCCCTTTAAATGATTATTTGTTAACAGGCTGTCTGATTATTTGTTAACACGCTGTAGAAAACTACAGTATGGTGATTTCTAGCAGAAGGCTAGAAATGGAAGATAATATGACTTCTTTCGTGCAGAATCTTTTTACAGCTTTTGTTGCATTTTTCCATGGCAGCTTAGATTTAGTGAGGGAAATCTCACTGCCAATAAATGGTTTTGACAAACTGCTATAGAAAAGCTATGTTAGGCAGAGAAAGAACAACCTTAAAAAAAACCTGTAGGATTGCAGCTACAAGGGGAGGCATCCAAAAAACGTCTTGCTGATGAGTCTTTAATATATATTGCAAGCAAAGAAAGTGTGATATAGGGAGAGAGTTGCTGTTTTCAAGCAGGGATTTACAGTGCTAGCATCTACTGACTATGTCATTTTATCCGTGTCTGCTGGTTTGTATGGGTGCTGGATGACCTGCCTCAGCATGCAACATGGCAGTCATGCCCCAGGATATTGATCAGCAGTAAAAGTGTGAACATAAATCTGATGTTTTCTCTAAAGGGGGTCGTAACACTCAATTTTGATCTCAGTAGAAATGTGTACTGTATCATGCTCTCTCATCAAAGGATTGTTGCGATAGTAAATGTCAGAAGCCTTTCTCTTGTGTGGGAAATACAATTTTTATTATGTGCAATAATATAGAAAGTGAATGGACTACTTAATGAACATACTGTTGGTGCTAAACAGATGTAAATATGGTATACAATTGAACTGGTGTATTGCTTGTTGTGCAGCTTGTAAGAAGAGTGTTATTGGGATTCTGACCCTGCACAGAATGTGAGAAGCTGCTTCTAAGATAAGGTTGTTTAGTACAAAGATTATGGGTAACATTTTCAAAAGGTGCTTCAGTGACTTGAAATCAATTGGAGCCTAGGTACATCTTTAGGTGCCTAAATACCTATACAAATCTGGCACTACATGCCTAAGTCACTTTTGAAAATGGGACTTTAGTCCCATGTCATTTAGGATCTTCTGACACTTTTACCCAAGGAGCTGTTGTGAATATGGGAGTATGGACATGTGTTCATAGCAGAAATATTGTTGTGTGTATGTTAATCCCTTCACATACAGTAGATCTAAATATTACATTTTGTCCAGTACACTCTTCTAGTTAATGTTTCCATTATAGATGGAATCATTTTTAGTTGTGACTTTATAACCATTTATTTTCTCAACTTGATTCCAAAAAAAGCAGATTAAAGGTGTCATACAAGTTCAAGTGACACAACGTGGCATTTGTCATCTTGTCTACTTTGTCCTTTTGTAGTACAGCTGGAGTTTGTTTCAGTAGCTGGGTATAAAAGATATTTCTGTACTAGTTAAAGGCACACCTAGGAAAATTGAAAAAGAATTATATAGAAAAGTTAGAGTTTGGAACTAGCCTGCTCTTGAATCCATTACTCATTCAAGTCCCATATTACTCATGTCAAGGGGTACTTGTTTAAATAAGGGCTTTTAGGATCAAGTCCTATACATTTTGGTCTGATTACAGAGTCCTCACTCATGCATCCATTGACTCTAATAGGAACTGTCTGAGAGATGACAAAAAATCAGAGTGAGTCCCTCAGCATTCACATGTAGGGAGATCATGTTTTCCTGAAAACCAGGAATGTCACTTGGCAAGTCTACACTGCAGCGCTACATCAGTGTCTGGTGAAGACGTGCTATGCCAACAGTAGAGCGCTCTCCCATCAGCATAATTACTCCACCTCGGCAAGAACTGGAATTGTGGACAGCGCAAAACCTGTGTTGCGAGGTGGCAAGGGGGGCTTTTTCACACCTCTGAGCAATGTAAATTATATCAACTTAGGCTGTATTGTAGACCTGCCCACAGTTGTCAAGGTTGTGTCTGTGTTCTTCTCATGATTCAAAGCCCTGCTTACCTTAAGTGGGGCGGAGACAGCTCAACATGTCTAGTTGAGGAGTTTGTTCCAAAGCATCTCCAAGTATACAGAGTTCAGTTCTGCTCTGCCTTTGTTAAAAGGCCCTGTTGGTAGGGGAGATTTTGGAATTGGTCCATAATTCTCCTCTGTGCCATTGAAAATCTTCCCTCTGTCAAGGTTTCAGTTTGTCCACTCTCTGAGTAGTCATTTCTAACCTTTTTATTGTAGTTATTATATAAGAAAAATAATATTTCCCCCTGCAAAGATATGTCAGACTATAAATAATGCTTTTTAAACAGTTCATTGCTTGACATTTAAACGTAATAAAAACATTTTCATTAATATTAGATTTTGTAAAACCTTTTCTTTTACACAACCTAAATAACCACCTATTGGAAAATATTAGTCATATTTCTGGTAGTACTAAAGAAAAATATTCTATTTATCTAAACTTTTTAAAATCTATTGGCTGAAACAGCTTTCCACCATAACTGACAATTTCTAAATCAAGTTTGGATGTTTTTCTAAAATATATGTTCTAGGAATTATTTTGGGGAAGTTTTTTGGTCTGTGTTAAACAGGAAGTTTGACTAAATTGCACAGTGGTCCTTTCTGGCCTTAGAATCTATGAACCTATGAGTCTGCTGCCCAACATATCAGGTATTGTATATCTAGTAGATGGTATGTCCCAGTGATCACAAATGTACAAGGTATGTCCTGTTCAGATGGGCCCCTAGTAATTTTTAATAAAAAAGTAAACTGCAGTAGAACAACAGCTAGAGTGAGGCATCAGCAATGAAGCAGTTAAAAAACATTGTTAATCTATTGATCCAGAATTACTCTGTGAAGTTTGCATAAAGTCATGATGAAGCATGTTCTCTTAGTTTAATCAGGCATTAAGGGACAAAATTTCTGTTGTAGGCAGGAAACGGGCCATCAGAAATGAAGGTGCCTCTGTTGCACACACACACATTTGTGTGCACAAACAGGATTTGCGTGTAGACCTATGATAATTGCAAGTACACAGTTACCTTGTTTTACCTATGTTGTAATTTTACCCACACATACACAATTTAGGACTCCACCCCTACACTACCTCATAGGTACTCAGGTCATAATATAGGGCTCCCAATCCTACCTGTCCTCATGGGTACTCAGAGTGTAAGGGACGCAACTTTACCTCTCCAGGGGATGCAACTTTACCTCTCTATTCCTTCATGGGTTCAGGACTGACACCCATTCCCATTCGACTCAGGGCTCTACAAATCTGAAAGATCTTTTTTCCAGTGAAAGAGCCTTCACACAGTGAATATCTTTAAACATGTACACATATTTATTAACAGTTAGCAATCAATCAACAGAATACACATGCTAAACATTTTCCCGCAGCCCCCATTGGCCTGGAGCGGTGAACCACGGCTAGTGGGAGCCACCGGGGCGGCTCCAGGTCCCAGCATGCCAAGCGCGTGCTTGGGGCGGCATGCCGCGGGGGGTGCTCTGCCGGTTGCCGAGAGGGCGGCAGGCAGCCAGCCTTCAGCAGCATGCCTGTGGAGGGTCCTCTGGTCCCGCAGCTCCGGTGGACCTCCCGCAGGCGTGCCTGCGGAGGGTCCGCTGTTCCCGCTGCTTTGGTGGAGCCGTGGGACCAGCGGACCCTCCACAGGCACACCTGCAGGAGGTCCACCGGAGCCGCAGAACCGGCGACCGGCAGAGTGCCCCCCGCGGCATGCTGCCGTGCTTGGGGCAGCGAAATGTCTAGAGCCGCCCCTGGGAGCCACGATCGGCCGAACCTGTGGACGTGGCAGGTAAACAAACTGGCCCGGATTGCCAGAGTGCTTACCCTGGCAAGCCGCGTGCCAAAGGTTGCCGATCTCTTTATTAACCAATTGTTTTCACTATACAGGGTTCACATTCCTAGGACCACCTATTCATTAGCTTTTGTATTTTTCAAAGTTAGTATAAAGCTCTCAAGGTCTACTTATCTTTATGCTTCGTTAGTGGGATACACTGGCAACAGCAAAACCTCATCTTTTTTATCATCAGGAAGAAGCTGCAGAAACTCAAGGTTAGCTTGTGCATTCTCTCGCATTCTCATGACTTTGAGAATATGTATCTATCTCTATTAGTAATGCTGCAGTTACTACTTTTCTATCTGTCTGCCTACATCAAGGCCAAATTTTTCTGATTCTATAGTTTTTGTTTCCAACTTATGGTTGCTGAGCATACAAGATGGCTGCAGGTTATGCTAAGTCCGTACACAAGGCTGTGGGTCATGTCAAGTCTAGGCCTCTCGCTACAGAGAGGCTATGCAGCAATGGAATTCTTCAGGGAATTCTCTGATATATCCACTGCATGCTGAAGCCTTTTAAAAGATGTCAGAACTTGTGGAGGGCACGTGTTGGAGAAGGTGTTCGACCACATCTTGAAAGGGCTTGGTGTGCATTCATTCCTGTACCAGCCCAGCTCTACTGATGTTGCTAACCAGGAGCTTCGTCTGCCCTCCTAATTGTGATTGTGGCTGTCCCTGCATTAGGATTTTGGGAGGAGGGGTGACTTATGACTTTTCAGCCATTTTGCACACTCATACATAGCCAGCTGTGATTTGGCCCTGTGTTTGAAGTGTTGTTTACATTGGACATACTGGAACAAATTAATCCCTGGTGTAATACCATTGACTTCAGTAGAGGCATGAGTTTGGCCCACTCTCTCTTGTCAACATCAATAAGGGAGTAACATTTAAAAACAATTAAATAGGTACTGTTTCTGGAGGGCTTAGACATAATCTCTGTTTTATGCTCTGCTGGTGCACACCAAGCAGAGGAAACTCATTTTAACCAAACTCAGTTCCAGTGCTGCACTGACATAAAAAGCAGTATGCAAAAGAGTAAATAGAAAAGTGACATTAATGTCAAGCATCATTAGAAATGAAAGCCAACAACAACCAAAAAAAAACGTTTGCCAAATGGAAAATAAAATGTATTTTAAAACATTTAAGAGGTTATTGCAGGCAATGGAGAGTAGAAAAAAATTAAAACTATTAAAATGCAATTCACAGTGTAATTTAAATGTAGAATGTTGCAATCTACAAATACCAAAATGAGCAATTTAACTAAAGAAGCACGTAAGTGTTACAGTATTGTGATTTTTTTGTTGTGATTTGCTAAGAATAATACAGCCTAATACTGCTATCAGTTACCCTGGTGTAAATCTGGAGTAACTGAAGTCAGTAAAGTTAGAATGGTGTAAAACACAGATAAAAGACAGCAGAATCAGACCCATAATTGGGAAATCATTCTCAGATAATATACACTTTTATTTGCATTTATTTTTCTCAGAAGTCCAATTTCTTTGAATTCACCCTCACCGTAAAAGGTTGACAATGGCTTATGCTTGTGTCATTATCATATATGTCTTTCCAATGTTTCATGTATGTTTATAGTGACAAAGGTAGATGAATAAAGAAAATAATACATTTTCTGTATGCATCTTAATCACATGCCTTAAATGCACCCTATTTCAGATGGAATCCTGGGTTTCATTTCTGCAACACAGTAAACAGATATGTCTACAGGACTTCCCATTACCATTTTAAAAACATTTGTTAATTATGAGCCTGAGTAGGAAAAAAAGAAAGTGTTACTTCTCCCTCCCCCTTAGGCAAGAACTATCTTTGAACTGTTCTTATTCAAAGAACAAGTTTGTAGTTTTGGCGCAGTTCCCAGAGCATTGCATACTTGGTAATGTGTCAGGCACTGCCCCTTGGGGAAGAAGGGAACTGAATCACAGCATTTAATTCTTAATGATTGTTCTGCATGGTCAAGAGGACACAAAGGCAGCCAATGCACTTTATTTATTACTTACTGTTATAGCTATTGGCAGCCAGCCTTTTTAATTTAGTCATCAATACTCAATGCCTTGAATCTATTACTTTAAATCCAGTACAAAATTAAGTACTAGCAAATGAGCATCTGCTAAACAGAAACAGTGAAAGGTAGATGTGGTCTGAAGCAATATAGTTAAAGGCCTCACAGAATGGACTTCTGAGTAAGGATTGCTTGTTGAATGCTCTCTTTACCAGGTTTGCTACTTTATTGGGAAGGCATTTCTCAGAGCCTCTGACAAAATGTCTAGCCTAATGTTTGTATAGACCCACAAGAGTTTGAGATAGATGAGTCCTTTTAGATAATCCCATCCTTCTCCCTGTCAATGCAAGATAGTTCTCTAAAGTACATATTCTAGTGCTTTGTCCATCCTGGATGTTAGAGTCACATGCAATGGGGTTTCCATGACTCCTTGGGAGGTTGTTTCAGACCTGGTGCATCTCACTGTTTCTCCTGATTCTTTCTGTTTTATTTTCACTCAGTGGCTGCCAATTATACCCTAATGCACAAAATAATTCTTCTCCCTTCTTGGTGGGGTTCAAATATTTGTAAGTGGTTATCACTTTGCCCCCTTAGTCATTGCTTAGCTACGCTATACCTAGTCAGCTCTTTCAATCATGTCTGACACATCAGTCATTCCAAACCCCAGATCAGTTTTGCTCTTTGCTGAACTCCTTCCAGTTTCTCAATATATTTCTGGCAATGTGGTGCCCACAATGGAATGCAATATTCCAAGTGTAGTGTGACCAGAGCTGTAATGACCAGGATCATTACCTCTCCACTCCATGATGTGATATCTAGCAGACTCCAAACTACTTTCTTTAGAAGGTCATTTTGTTGGCAGGAAGATAATTTTGCATTTTAGAATTGCATTCACTAGGGACAAGGCTGTGCCCAGCCCCATCATAGACGTGCAAAGGAGAAAGAGGGCACCTGCAGGGGAAGAGTACAGTGGCAGTCCTTGCACTCACACTACCCTTCTGCAGCACTCAGAAGAGTTGCCTGTTCAGCATACAGAGAGCATATTCTGTATGCTCTCCAAGAGAGGCACAACAGCTGCACTCCACCTTTGATATTCACAGATGCTGATGGGGCTGGGCCCCTCACCACTGTTCTTCAAATGAAGCTGGAGTTATAAGTACAGGTTGAACCTCTCTAATCCAGCACCCTCGGGACTTGACTGGGGCTGAACCAGAGAATTTGCCAAACCACCGGAGGCAATATTGTAGTGAGTGGATCTCTTTTTATTTTATCTCACTGAGACGAATAAATGGAACAATGCTTCCTGCCTAGACAAGGCTTACCAGCTCTCTTCATAACAAAGAGTTGGTGTTGTTACACAATTTTACTGTATTGGCACAAGGAAATAAGTAGATAAAGCATAAAAAACATAAAATAAAATCATGCCAGACCACAGATATTGCCAGACCAGAGTGCTGGATGAGAGAGGTTCACCGTGTACCACTCCAGAGCTAGATTTTATACCAGGGTAGGCAACCTCTGGCATGCGTGCCAAAGGCGGCATGCAAGCTGATTTTAAGTGGCACTCACACTGCCCAGGTCCTGGCCACCAATCCAGGGGGCTCTGCATTTTAATTTAATTTTAAATGAAACTTCTTAAACATTATAAAATCCTTCTTTACTTTACATACAACAATAGTTTAGTTACATATTATAGACTTATAGAAAAAGACCTTCTAAAAATGTTAAACTGTATTACTGGCACACAAAACCTTAAATTAGAGTGAATAAATGAAGACTTGGCACACCAGTTCTGAAAGGTTGCTGGCCCCTGTTTTATACCATTACTACTAGTAGCAGTAGAGTAGTAATTCCTAGCTCTTGCATAGTGCTTTTCATCCATAGATCTCTAACTTACAGATAAGTACCATTATCCTCATTTTACAGTTGGGGATATGTATTCCAAGTAATTGAATAAATACATTTTTGCTGGGATTTCATCTAATGATATTGGCTTGTTAAAAATAGTGTCCATGTACGCATTGTTTAAAGTAAGGTTGTTACAAGTCAGAATGGTCATCTCCATGTGGATGGGATCAAAGTGTGTTACAACTAGGTTAAAAACAACGTAGCTGATGCTAATTATTTACTACAAAGGTCAGTCTCTGGCTTTTAAGTCAGTAGGTGAAGTGCATAAAAACAGGTAACATGATATTTCCCCACGTGTGTTAGAATATCTTATAGACACAGACCAAAGCAAGCTTCTTCTAGTTCTATATCTGTTTGACTAAATGAGTATGCAACTTGTTTACATGTGGTTAACATCTGGAAAGTTGTCTCCAAAACAGAGATTAAAAAAGGGTTGGTTTTTTTTTTAATGAAAGTTTAGGTTCTACAGGTTTACTTAGGTTTATATTTCTCATTTCTTAGATTTCTCAGAAAAATCCAGACCATTAAAGGTTTGCAAGATACTGTCTGTATTTCTCTTTTTTAAAATTGTTTCCTTTTGCCATAAATCAGAGGAAGTGCATCAGAATGTGATGAGGCCTGCTGTCCAATCCAGTTGGAGTCTTTGAGTTCTGTTTACTCACTCCATGTCAGTGTTCACACCTTCCAGTGGGTCCAGCATTTCTGGAAGCACTTCAGCCATGAATTTTACCTTATTGCCCAGTTTCACATACTTGGGCATCTCCGCAATACAGATATTCTGTGTGCCCAGCTTACTAAATTGCTGATCAAGGCTCTGATTCAGGAAAGTATTTGCTTAAGTTCATCCCTAGTTAACACAGCCCTTAAGCACATGCTTAAAGCTTTAAGTGCTTAAACTTTCTTAACACGTCCTTCAATGTCACTTACTTAAGTGGACCTTACCTGCATTCCTAAGTGATGTCCTGAATAAGGGTACTTCCCTGAATCAGGTTCCAACACATGTAAGTCTTTCATTTTACATTCTAGGGCTGTTACTTTATGGTGGTAAGAGATGAAAGGGTTTGAAGTAATTTACTCTTGCTGGAAGCATGCCCCCTTTTCCATTTCACTCACCCTTTATCCTATCTTCTACACTTCTCTTCTTACAAAACTAAATTCTTTTTATAAATGTCACCAACATCAGATGTGACCTCCAGGAAAACTTCTGTCAGGGAGTATCATTTGCTGTTACTTCCCATCAGGGAACTAGCTAACTGGGTCCATGCATGTCACAGGATGACCCTTTGTCCATCTTCTTCAGGAAGCCTGCGGTACTTCCTTTTGTTCTTAATGTGTTTCTCAAATAGTTTGCTCTTTCCATTACTTATCTGACTTGGAATCTTCATGGATGGTTTATTTAACAGTGCTTCCTGGGCTGTTAAACTTTCCAGAAGCTGCAACACTGTTAAGCTGAGGCTATACACAAGGTTTTATTTATTTAGCAGTTTTATACTCTTTTTGTTACCTTTCTATCAAGATGAAAATGTACAATTAGGCTACAACTGTGTCACATTTATTCATCTATCCCATTTGTAGTTTCTTTATCATGTATGTCTGTGTACATTTATCTGGCACACTATAAAGAAAAAAAAAGGGAGAGCAATGCTAAAGGAAAGTTGAGTGAAACTATTTGTTTATAGGTAAGTGAAACTGAAGGTATTCCTTCAGAAAATTAAATAATTTCAGAATTCTTTAAAAAGTCAATTAAATGGAAAGAATGCTGGTCACTATAAAACGTAGTAAGGTTATGAGCTGTCAGTTTGAACCTCTGTCTCCTTGATTACTCTCAATGAAATAACTTAGTGTACACACTACTACAACCAGCCATGCCTTGGGGATCTCCGGGCTACCATAGAGAGTGCTTGTAAATAACAGCTCCAAAGGCTGACATTTATAACAAACAAGAATCGGTAGACACACTCTGCAACCAGGCAGATAGTTCAGTATGGTCTGATCACAACATTTAGGGTCAGCTTTCTTCCCAGTTGAGGAAAGGGGAAGCTATTCATCTTGCCACATGAACTCTGCTAAATATAGCCTGACAAAAACAGGATCAGGCTGCTAACAAACCATCATAACTTTTCCCCAATCCACTGCCTTCCTCTCTTTGACAGGTTCCCTTCTCACAATTTCTAATGCAAAATTGCCTACATTTTAAATTCAGCAGTCTTCCAATGTAATTTTTAAATGCATCTTGACTTTGCAAATCAGACTGTAAAGATATATAGTTTCAAATACAGCCCATAATTTTAAACATGATTATTTTTGTTGAATATATTTTTGCCCTATATTTATCTTTGTAACAAAATCACTACAGGATTAAGGATATGGTATTTGATATGTCACTTTTATTTTGTTCTTTCCCTCTATTCACTTTAAAAAAATGAAGTAAACCTTCCATGGCATTTTGCTGTCTAACACTACAACAGTAGCCAATTAAATTAAGTTCCCTGAGTACCTACAAGGTCCCAAGTAGATGATGTTTCACAAAATGTATTGGTTTAAATGAGACTGATTCAGATAGATTTCAAGAGCTTACCAAATTTGCAAGAAAAACAAGTGTTTTGATAAACGTTATATTGTCTCATATGCAAGAATTTTCTGTTTAGTTTGCTTGCAATATTTTCCCTACTGCATTCATAAAGCTGTGATGAAATGCACAGAGTAAATACATCATTCCAGTTGTCTGCTATAAAATCCCAGTAGAAGGAAAATGCTTACATGAGTTCTGCTAAAGGTTTTAGAAGTACTGAATTATTAAGAGCTTGACTGGTAATTAAAACATACAGTACATAGTCTGCTATAAACATGAAAAATACTATAGAAGCTAGTTGAATCCATCTATACATGCATAAGAAACAAATTTCTCCAAATGTCCTCAATATTATTAGATGTGAACACCTATGTTTATGTAATTAGGGCTGAACTTCTCATGCGGTTAGTAGTTATGTAGCACAGGCATGGGCATATTGTAAGTATCAAGAAGTGCTAAGCTAAACAGAAATTATAATGAAATCAAAGATGTCAATTACAATTAGCTGTGTCCTGAATATTCATTTCATATTCACTCTGTACAATGAATATTAGTATATGATTGAATAGTGTTGCAAGAAATGGAGAGATAACTAACAGTCAAGTGGTAATTAATGCGATCTTTCCTGAGTAGTACAGCACTTGTCAAGTGGCATGGGGGCAAGGGCAGTGACTGGAAAGTTAACACTCAAAGACAACTAGTCATACTCTATTTGGCAGCAGGCCTCCATTAGAAAGGGCTGTGGGAATGCTGGTTTTTTAAAAAGGAGAAACAAATCAAAACTTCATACAACTTTTTTTACCATGTGCAGTAATAATTCTAGAAAAGCTGACTACGCAGGTTCAGGCTGCATTGCAGGCACCATGATGTACCACGTGTAATTCAAGCAAGCCAAGATCTCCTGTTACCCCAAGAACAGACTCAGGGATCCCAGAGTAGCCCTCCTATTGCTTACTTCCCAAGATGTTGACCTATTAATCTATTCCTCCAAGGTAAACGGAGGAGGCTCGCCCTAACAGAATTGCCAGGGTTTACCAAGGCTCTCCCTATGCCCTTCAGGAAAGTCCCCAGAACAGACTAGATCTGTTCACCCAGGGAGGACGTGGATACAGCCAGGCAGAACTTTCCCAAAACAAAATGTTTTCTTTATTTAGTGTAACCAACCTTTCCTAATACAATTAATCTAAATCATAAATCCCTTAGCACAGGTATACATGTTAAAGTGATTATGTTCTGCACATGTGATCAGTCATATGCAAGACACTGACAGCAATCTTAATAAACTGGTAGTTTCATAAACCTACACACACTGCTGCTGCTGTCACCCTGTGATTGTTTCTGCTACTTCTGATTCCTTTGGTCTTTTAGGTTTCTTCTGGTTCTCTTTCTTCTCCTGCTCCTGACATGGCTGAGTTTTGCTTGGTTGCTCTCTGACTTTTATACAATTTTTGGCCTGTTCTGATTGGCTTGGTTAGCATACCTATCCTCCAATCACCTTCAGACCCTCTCTTTTTGGTCCACACTTATAAAATAATCATAACTGCTAAGTCTAACTGTCAGTCAAAACTGTTACACAACAAGTCTTAGAATTATGAAGTGCTTACTATGATGATATGGGGACCCTCACCTACTTTTGGACTCATTATGCCTGACTGATCCCTCCTTTCAGTTTTGGAGTGATCTTTACCTAACCTCAGTCCATACTCTGCTTACCAACACACTAGCCATAGCCTAACCTGCTTATACAGCCAACTCACTGCCCTGGGCTGTGTGCTAACATTGTGTGCATTTTTAATTACAAAACTTTTAAACTATAAATAATCACCTTATTTCTTTAGTATATTCTTAATTGTTAATATGTGCACCTTAATGTTATGGTCTGTTGTAGACACCTCATTTCTTACCAATTTAGTTAGTTTTATTTCAGTTTTTTCTTTATTTGCAGCAATGATTTCAGTGTTGTGCTTAAAAAACAAAATAGAACAGCTCAAAATCCTTTCGTATCACTACCATGAACCTAAGCAGTGGGAGAGAGAGAAATGTGTTCACATGAAATAACTCCCTCAACACAGAGATGTCTGTGATTTCCAACAAACTTTGGACAAATGTTCTTTTTCAAGAAAAGCATGCATATTCAGGATAGCGCTTATGCACATAGTTATATCCCATTGAAGTCAATGGAACTGAAGCACATGGCAGCTGGTTTAAAACAAACACAGAGAAGTACTTCTTCACACAGTGAACAGCCAAAAGTGGAGCTCATTGCCAGGGGATGTTGTGAAGGCCAAAGGTATAACTGGGTTCAAAAAAGAATTAGATAAGTTCAGGAGGATAGTTCCATCAATGGCTATTAGCCAAGATGATCAAGGATGCAACCCCATGCTCTGGTTGTCCCTAAGCTTAATTGCCAGATGTTGGGACTGGACAGCAGGGGACAGATTACTTGATGATTGTCCTGTTCTATTCATTCCATGTGAAGCATCTGGCATTGGCCATTCTCAGATGACAGGGTACTGGGTTAGATGGACCATTGGTCTGACCCATCATGACCATTCTTATGTTCTTATGTTTCCTGATTCAAGGCCATACACTGGAGAGCATCCATGACCATGAAGGTACACAGCACTCTTTGCAAGTTGTACGCTTTAGTTAAGTGACTTTATTCTATTTTGGAGGCCCTCTATGATTGATAGTATTCTATTCCAGCAACTTTATAAGTGCCGTCCCAAAAGTTTAACACTCAGTCATTGTTAACATCTTGACAAATGTGCACCAGTAGGCATTAATATTAATAAGCATGTGCTAAGTATATAATTCACTGCTGAAACCCACAAAACCCCACCACCGTACAATAACATGGTCTTTCCTGGATGTGAGTGCTTACTTACCATGATTTTAAAAGATGCACCACAGAGTTAACCTTGAAGTCTTCTACGGAAGGAGTTTCATATGGAAATCTTCTATTCAGATCACAGAACAATATAGAGAAATATGGAGAAATTTGGAAGTTATTTCTAGAGACAGTACATTTATAATAAATAATATATGAAAACAGATGAGGCAAATGTATTCTGACTAGCTCTCCCGTACCTCACTAATACATATCTAATACCCTTCTTCACCAGTACTGATACAATCAGTATGAAGGAATTAAAATAACATTGACTTTAATATATGTGGTTTAATGGAAAGAGAATAATATAATATAATTATGTTTTGATTGTAATAAAAGAAACTTCTGTATTGTGAGTCAAAACTTCATTAAGTCTATATTAACTAACCCCACATTTATTCTTCATAATTTGCTCATACTCTGTTTTGGAAATATATGTTTAAAGTTATAATCAATCAATGAAAAAAAAAAGTCCTGGTGTATTGTGAGACTGTGTGTTAGGTCAGAGCTGGCCAGACAATGGTCTCACAGTACAGTGTTAATATGTACTTGATTTGGGGCCCATCAGAAAGAATTTGTCCTTTTATTTTGTCACCTTCTCTTTGTGCAACATTACAAGATTAATATTGGATGAAAAGACAGGAGGAGTGCTAAGAGAGAGATGGAAAGAGATAGGGATAAAAAATATTAAAGCACTTATCTCATAGGCTCTTGAAGGGAGCTCCTTCACTTCTTCCTTTCCCCCTGCCTATGTTGTTTCCTCTTATTGTACTTATCTCACAATCAGTACAGATTAAGGTGTGGGCTCTTAAAAACTTTTTTTTACCAGTAAGTGTACAATTAATTTCATTCTTGCTGGGAGAAAAGGTGAAAGAAAAGTAACTGCACTCTCTGGGATTTAGACTGAATACTTTGGGACAGAGAGTATGTCTTCATTTGTTTGGAAACATGCCATGTCTGTATCATGATATAAGAAGCTATAAGAGAGAAACCGGCTTGTGTTCATTTTAGAAAGCATTTAGAAAGTTAATTATCACACAGGAAACCGGGGCTAAGGAAATTTGATCAATTTGTCATAGATCTGCTGATTTCTCTGGGGCTCTATTCTGGTTTTCACAGCCAGAGTCTGTATTTGGGGGGCTTGCGGACAACAGCACCTGCAGACGTTATGACTGACCTAGAATGTATCTGGGAGCACTGAGATAACAAAGGCCCGAGCAGGAGCTGCAAAGAGGGTGACCAGATGTCCTGATTTTATACGGACAGTCCCATTTTTGGGGTCCTTTTCTTGTATAGGCTCCTATTACCCCCCACCCCGTCCCAATTTTTCACACTTGCTATCTGGTCACCTAGCTGCCACCCACTTTGAATGGGTGAAGTTTCCAGTCCCCAGGGCCAGCCTTGCTCTGCTGACTAATATAGAAGGTCATGGTCTAGCTCCCTTTTTGGTGCTGAGTGTTGCTGTAAATACTAAACGTTCAAATCCGTGCACACTTGGAGTTCAAGTGAACCAAGATTGCATCTGCTTCTTGCTCAGATGCTCAAGGAGAGGGGGAAAAGGCATTTTGAACCCTTTTCCTCAACCTCTTGCAAACCCATGCAAGGATAGCCACAATCGAGCTCTTGATTTATCATCTGTCCTTCAAATATCAAGGAGTATAAGTACGTATATCAAATGTAGCCATGTGTACAGCAGCAATTGAGAAATATCTGGAAAAACAGACATGTTTTAAGCTTAACCTTAAAATTCTGAGAGAATCACTTGAGTAGCTATCAGTTGGAAGGGCATTCAATCCTTGGAGACAAATGGAAAAAAGTATTCTGTGTATTTGCTGTGTATGGAGATTGCATGAGATACAGATGGTAGAAGAAGCAAACTGTCTGACCCAGAGTGCAAAGCCTGAATAGGAACATAATCCTGCATCAAAATGCTTATGGTACAGCCCAACTAAGCTACGTAACCTACAAAGAATGCGTGGAGATGAGTTGTTTGCATTAGAGTCCAGGAGTGCTGCGTGTAAAAAATGAGTGCAAAGAAATATTTGACTGCCAGATACCTGTCTTGCTCTGCACACCCATAAATGATAGCAAACCACTGCTTTTAGAGAATTTTGAAATAATAGCTATAGGTGTGACTCAGAACCTTCAGTGGGCTCACAGTTGTAGGAGAGGCCTTCAAGAGTCTTTTCTCAACTTGTATGGCCCCATCAACAACAAGTTGCAGTCTCTATACTCTTTGGAGCCCAGGGACTTCTCCCTTCTTATTCCACTGTGGCACCTGATACCCAAAAGGGGATGGGCATGAGTTGTGGCCAAGATTCTGCTCCCCATACACTGGCCAGAATCAGAGAAGGTTAAGAGGTGACTTAATTAAAGTCTATAAGTATATATGTGGAAGAAAGACTTAACAATCAGTTCTTCAATATAGCAGAGAAAAATATAATACAATGCAATGACTGGAAGTTGAAGATGGACAAATTCAGACTGGAAATAAGGCATATATTTTTAATAGTGATAATCAACCATGGAAAAATTTACCAAGGGTCTTGGTGGATTCCTCATCACTGACAAATGTTAAATCAAGATTATTTGTTTTTCTAAAATATATGCCCTAGGAGCTATTTTGCGGAAGTTTTATGGCCTGTGTTATACGTGATATCTGACTAGATGATGGTGGGGTGTTTTTTTCCCACATCTTGCACGCTGACCTGGCCAAGATGGCAGACTAGTGTAGCAGTTGGTACCTCAAAGCAAGTGTGACTAAGATGGTTTTGAACATCTTTCACCTCTACAATGCAAGCGTTAAGAATGAGTTAGACATCTTCCTCAATGGCAAACAACTGAAACATGAAGCAAACCATCGTGCCACACTGGACTACTCTTTGACTTACTGTGACCATCTAAAACAGACAGCTGCCAAACTCAAGACCAGGAATAAGTAATCAGCATATTATCTGGTTCGATATGGGGCACAGGAGCACAGACACTTTGCACATCAGCTCTGGTGTTGCACTATTCCTCGGCAGAATACTCTACACATGTGTGGTGTCATTTAGCTCACACTAAATTGCTCAACATCAGATTGAATTTGACCATCTGCATCATCACAGACACCCAGCACCACACACCTATTCCATGGCTACCAGTTCTTAGCAACATGGCTCCTCCACACATTCGTTGCACAAACACTAGAGACAGGTGAAAAAACGACATGCCAGTTCAGGTCTCCCACAGTATACAGACATCTTCAGTCACCCCAGAGCATGACATATGTCAAATCATCCAATCTGTCAACAGCAACCCTATAGCATGATGAGTTGTTGACTAGACATTTAGAATGGTTTCCTTGCCACTGATCCAACCATTTGACCACCAGGATTTGACCTGCCATGTCACCTTTGAGCTCTGCTGAACAGATTAAGAACTGGCCAAGGAATATGTGCCCAACCTCTATACGTGGGGTCTGCGCAATGACCCACTTTGTCAGTGTGATCTCCATCAGTCAGTGGAACATGTTGTTGATGAGTGTCAACTTACCAGACTTCATAATGGCTCTAGGTCCTTTCATTCTGCTGATGAAGCTGCTGTCAGGTGGCTTGGCAAGCACTGCAAATGATAGAAGAACTGGAAGATCACAGTTGTCCCTTGGCCTTGGAATTTATAAACAGGGTAGAAATATACATCAGAAAAATTGGAAATTCGGGAGTGAAGAGGAAATATGGAGTCATTCCCTTTTGCTACAGATTTCTTTAAGGGAACTGAGGAGTAACTCAAGAACCATCAGGAACTCAAAAAATAGAATTTGAGAGAACTTCAGACCCATCTGAGGGTCTGCTTTGCTAATGATCCACATAGTGGAAAGAGGTGACTTACTAATTGATTCATCCCAGAGGCTATTGACTCTGCAGTACTGATTGAGCTACTACAAGAAGAACTGAAAGGCCTGTCTTCTGATAAGACCACACATCCAACTTTGTCCAACCAGGAACTCAATATACTTTGTTTCTGAAAGAGGGCTGCCAAATTAGAGCTTTAAAAGCCTTTAAATGTCTTTTCCTATTTTCATCCTCATATCTCTGTGAATCAAGTTTCGTTCAGTGGCAGCATTTTATGGCTTTTTGAATGAAAAGGATTTGAGACTCTGTTCTCCCCAATTCAGTCTTATCTGGGACATCATTCATCAGCAAATCAAGCCCCATCTCATCAACCAGAAATGTGGGAGTATGTTGTACCTCTTTTAAAATTAAGTTTTCCTTTCTGAAACTTCATCATTAGATGTTACTTATTGTGATGAATTGGGCTATATCTGTACAATTTACCAATTCTGATTGACATTAAAGTTATGTTATGGAAATTGCTGTATTATTAATGAATCCAGTATTGCTGACTAGGCCAGTAGCATGTAATCTTAGACAATACAAAAGGAAGTACTTAAGGTTAATGATGGTACTTAAACCTCACCAAAAATATTTTAGAAAGAAGTTACGTCCTTAAGGGGGGAAAAACAGTTTAACTGATTCATCTGAAGTGAGGGGGAAGGTTGGAGCAGTAGAAAGTTACCAGAAGGAGAACTAAAAAGGCCAGGTGACTAGGAGGGGCTTACAGAAAGAAAGAAAGAAACAGGAACAGGGGCCACTTATCCCAGCAACTCCAAAGTTGTATCTTTGCAACTCTCAGTCTAATAAAGCCTAGTACCTGATCCCATTTGGGGTTAGTGCATTTCAGGTGGGAATCTGGATTTTCTCAAGTTAATTGTGGACAACATAGGCCTTATGTATGGACCATGTAGCCCAAGATCAGGGCCCTGTTATTCTTGCCACTTCCCATATACATAACAAGTTGTCCCCTGTTCTGGAGAGCTTACAATCAAAATGTATGACAAGTAGAACCAGGTGGATAAAAAAAAGAGCCAGAAGGAGCCCAAGGTAACAATGAGACAATAATGAACTGCTTCTGGTATGGTTATAGTTACAAAATTTCAGCTTTGTATCATTAAGTTTAGAGCTCTCCAGGGATGGGGTGTTCTTCATCTGGAAGTGGCTCATTAGCTCCCAAAACTTGGAAAACCTAAGGAAGACAGGATCTCTTATCATTCTTACCAGAGGGGATGACCATTGATAAAGACCTTGTATTTTTATCTTAATAAAGATTTTAAATCTTGTAACCTTCTGATTAAGTTTATGGTTTAAAGAAAGCCAATTCCCAAACAGGATACCTTTGGTTATAGAGAAGTGCTCTAAATCCCAGTCCTGCAGTCTGTATTTTTAATTTCTGTTCAAAGCAGTGGGAAGTTTTCTTGTGTAAAGACTGTGGGACCAAGCCCACAATTATTAGGCCAACGTAAGCAGGTATTTTGAGCACAAATCTTTGCTCGAACCTTGTTAGCTGATCTTTCCCTTTTATTTCTCCATTTCATATCTGATATATTTGATGGAAGCGGTTCAGGTCATCCTGATCTTTTTGACACACTTTCCTTTTCCTAAAGAAGAGATGGCAAACTGATATCTCTCAGACCTACAGAACAGTGATCTCAATATCACTCTATTTAGTATATATGCTTATGTGTGACATCAGGCTGGTTATAATACTGGAGAGTCTGTTCAGTCCATATTTGTATCTGCATATGACATTCCAAGCACATCCTGCATAGGGCACCTTACAGGGTACATATTATGTTGGAGGCTCACACGCAAATCATATTATTTGTGCACCACTGTTAACATTTGGCCTGTGTAACAAAGAGCAGTGTTTCCCCCCTGCTGCTACCAGTTTGTCTCATAAATGTGCTGTAGATTTCATTCTGTCCATATCACTATACACAAGTGCCCCTGAGTTTGTACTCTAAATTAGAAATAAAATTTGCTGGCTTTCTGCCAAGCAAGAAAAAGACACCTATTTACATTCACATAAACCACTTTATGGTGAATCAGGCTCATGATTACTTTGATTATCTGAAAACCATGGGTTCCAACCTAGAAAAGCCAGCCAGCTGTTCCTGAGGAGACAAAAATATACCCTGTTTTCTTCCAGTTTCTTTAAAAGGCTTTGTGATAGGAGTCACTAATATTTGACAGTTGTCATTGCATTGGTAATAGTATTAAAACAAGCTGCTATCATGATTTACTACTGCATCAGGGAACTGACTTTGTAATAATCTGGACTGTCACTGGTATCAGTGTTTTCTATATATTTGTGCATGAAACTGTTTAGGTTTGATAGATCACTAAAGACTGGATGTTCGGTGGAAGTGTACTGAGCCTTTTACCTTTAGGTCAGTAGTTTAAAACAGCACAGTAGTGTCTGTATTGCTGTTATTGTACAACTGCATTTTGGTGGCCTCTGTGAAAAGAGGTCTGATCTCACTTCCGTTTGCTGGAGAGTAATGTCCACATCACAAAATGATGGTTACAACTTACACAAATGAAGAGATTTTTTTAGTAGCCTTTGCAAGGGAGTGAGGAGACAGGGAGACTGAACTTGTTGCTCTGATTCCTCCAGAAGAGTCACATTAGGAAGGCAACGTGGGGGAGTTTGTACTCATACTGCTCATTTGACCATGTTATGAGTCAAAGCCAAATCCCATCCTAAATTACACCTGTCTCAGCAAAGTTGATGTCACCTGGGTATTTGAGAGGCAAATTTGCCTATAATTTCCAGTGCTATTGTAATGCCAACAGATTGTGGTCATCATTGGGCTTGAACCTGGAACCCCTGGAACTAAATGCATGAGCTAAAAGCCACATGGCTCTTAGCCAAGGCTGTAGCAGACTCATCAATCTCTAGCTGGACTAGGTGCTACTAGAGGGGGACAGAGTGCCACACCAAGCAGGCATGGGTTATACTATCAATCAGGCAACTTTCAAAAGTATTAAGTAGACTTTTAATAGATTTAAAATACCTTATTATACATAGTGTTCAATTAGAAGAAGAGGACCACTTAGCTATCCCAATGTTATGTCTCTGCAGCCTGATCCAATGACCACATTGTGTTTTACACTAGGTGCTGGCTACCCAATTTTACTGATCCTGGTGCAATTGTATCTCTTTTGTTTTATTCAAAGTTTAGGGTTTGGAATATGAATTGTGGCTGAAGAGTCAAGCCTTAATTTTGAATTTTTTAGCAATTTTATCACGTTTGATATTCTTACAAGAGACTTTTGCATACTGTGTATGTGTGTGTATTTGTTTTTGCAACAGACAACCCCAATGCAGATTACTGATTTCATCATCTTTTCTTCTAAAAATGGTGGCAACATTTGGGAATATATTAAAGAAGGGAAAAGGTTAGGAATAGCAAATGTTGAAAAATCTATTAAAATGTATTCCCATGAGGAGGTATAATATTAATTTGCGTGATTAATTTGCAGCATCTCAGGAATTCACCGAAACCCATCTTGAACTTCTTTATTTGATTTATTTCATTTTGTTGCTGTGTGATTTATGCAATAAAGCAAATAAATGAGTGGTTGATTTATCTTGCTATTCCACTTGTGCGACAAAGCATATAACTGAAAGGAGGGAGAGAGATGAGTCAACTGATGTAAAATGATTAATTGATTGTATGCTAATGATATTTAGATCTACAAAGATACTCATTTTAAATTTTTGATCATTTTCAAACATTTCATTAACATGAGATGCAAGGAGCCCAATTAAAGGCTTTCATTCCAAACTTAAACTTGTATAAGTAATATACAGTTCGATTGTATTACGGAGTTTGTTTTAAAGTGACTTACGTATGTGTGAAAGGTGTCAGACTGCCTTGGACACTGAAGTCCTCTGTTTAGCTACAGAATGAGTACATCATAGGCAGCTGCATTGCAGATTTCCCCAATATTGTCCCTCTAAAGTGCTTCAACATTCTGCTGACACTGTTGCTAGGAGCAAGAGGGTCATTAGGGTCATTTGTACCTATTCTGTCCTTACCCTTAGTGCCAGTGACAATGATGCTCTTCTGAGATAGAGGAAAATATGATATTGAAGCTCAATCCAGACAAAAGGACGGCTGTTTCTGGGGTGGGTTGTAATATCTTTTATTGGACCAGCTTCTGCTGATGAGAGAGACAAGCTTTCGAGCTACATACAGCTCTTCCTCAGGTCTGGTAGAGGTACTCAGAGCATCACAGCTAAATACAAGATCAAACAGATAGTTTAGCATAAGTAGTTGGCACATATTCTAAGGGACCATTCAAGGTGAAGTGGCCACTTAGAATATGTCCCTTACTACTTATGCTAAACTATCTGTTTGATCTTGCATTTAGCTGTGATACTTTGAGTACCTTTCCCAGGCATGAAGAATTCTCTGTAGCTTTGAAGCTTGTCTTTCTTACCAAGGGAAGTTGGTTCAATAAAAGATATTACCTCACCCAACTTGTCTCTTTAATAGCCGGGGACCAACACCGACACCGTTACAACAACACTGCATACCTAGAAGATGTGGCAGTTTTAGTCTCTGCTTTTCTTTTATCAATGAGTTTCACAATTTGAGGGGAGGGGCACTTCTCAATCCCCTACCTTCTCCTGAATTTTCAGTTAGCTTCATGCCTGGAATCTTGTGTGCTTGGCTGACAGCTGTGGCTGTTTTTCCCTGATGCAGTTATCAGCCCAGCCCACTGCAGATTCCAGACTATTCTTTTGTGACCTCCAAATTACATATTGGTGGAAATTGCTGAAGATCACTTAGTCCCCAATCCTACAATGTGTTGCATGTAGGTGCACTGTTTTGATGGCACAGAGCGCCTTTGAAGTCAATGATGGTCCCACATAGGCACAGCAATCTACTCATACACTACACACTGCAGGATCAGGGCCTTAGAAACTTCAGCAAGTATAGAACTGCAATTGTCACTGCATTGTGAGCCAATGTTCCCAGGATATTTTCCTGGCTTCTCATTTGCTTCTGCTGGTGTAGTATTGTTTTGTAAACTATGTGATTTGGTTCCCAGCTATCAGAAATATTGCTTCTCTCCCTATGTGCTGTCACAATCATTGTGATCATCTGGGGGATGCTTTTTATATTTAGCCCAAATATATGAACATTTGGGCACTGCAGTCAGGGCATTTTCTGAAGACAGCCATCTCTTAGCAGAAATAGGGCTGGTTTAGGCAGAGTATAGGTTCATATTAAGCTCTTGTGGCTGTGTATACAGTTGCCTGTTGTGATTAGGAGAAGGGAGTTATGCCATTTTCCCTGCATTAACCTGAATTATTATCTAATAATCAACATTAAACAATGTTACTATTACTTATAATAATCTTTAATGATGCAGTTTTAAAATACAACTAATATTCAACAAGCTACAGTATGTAACCTAAAGTTTCTAGTTGGGGTTTTATTCCCTCACTGAAAGACCTTTACATCTTTTATGACACATAGAAGAATCTGCCATTGTTTCCCTCCTTATTTATTCCACTTCCCTTTGAGACAGCATGTGGCAATCACCATCCATCTGTCTGAGGAGGACAAGGGGTTTCCTTGAGAACCAGTCAGCATGCTCCTTAATTGGCTAGAAGGGTTTCTACTGGCCAATCCCAAACATCTCCTTACCCCTGGGAAATCCTGTCAAATCCTGCCTTACTTGTGAATGAAAGGTTTAGAGCAGAAAATGAACCTGTCTCCCACATGGCAGCACAGAGTATTTGCCACTAAACTACTGGGCTCTGTCTGGTTGGTTTAAAAATAATTAATTATTTAATTCCTGCATCTTCCCCATCATATCTGTCATCAGCCTAACCACAGCTCTCACTAAAAACTGAAACCTGCAGCTCGGATGCTTTTAGCTTTCTTCTTTAATTAAATAAGATATATGAGGGAAATGAAATGCCACCAGGCTTGGGATATTTTTTAATACAGCAAGGAAGTTAAAAAGCAGCGGTGCTGTGGACAAAAGTGCTTTTGAAAGACACAATGCAACTGATGGTCGTGCTCCTGCACTTGACAGCTCCTTGCCCATGTCTGAATTCTTTGAAATTCCACTTTTTCCAAGAGGAAACAAAACTGAAAGATATGAGTCATCTGCCATCTCCTTCATTAGGGAAGAGGGGAAGAGTGTTTTTAAGAGCCGATCTTTCTGTTCTTGCCACTTTAAAGACCTCAGCCAAGGAAGAATATACAAGCATTGGCTGGAGTCTGGCACTGCTCCTCCCTGAGCTGGGCAACTCTCTGTGTCATCAGAGGTGGGCTGTAGAATATCATCAGTTGCCCTTTTCTCCCTAAGGCCCTGATACAAGAGATCACCTGATCTTCCCATTCACCATCCCCATTCAGGACAGTACTTCAGCATATGCATAACTTTAAGCAGGTACTTAGTTCTTATTGATTTCACCAGGATTAAAGCCTATGCTTGAAGTTAAGTACATGCTGCAGTGCTGGACTGAGTAGGAATGTTTTCCTGGATCAGAGTTGGACATCTCTGCACAGCCCTCCCATCCACTGCCAGCCTAGCATGCGAAAGTCTTGCATTCTCTGCCACTAGATTGCAGGCTGGCTGGACCCCCAAATTAGCTTTCAATAAAAAGTGGTAATCTGGGGCTAGAATGTGCCCTAGATAAGACACAGCCCTCAGTGTTAGCTGCACAACTCCAACAGGAGCCCTAGGAAGCATTGTGCCACAAACAACACTCTCATACCCCTCTGGTGCAATATGCGGAGGGAGTAATGTGGTACAGCTTTTTACGGGGCAAAGCACGCTTGCCTCTTTGTGCACAGTGAACTGACCTCTTGGTTAATGTGGGGAGGGAGGAGCAGGCAGAACCATGGCTCCATCTTTCCCCATTTATTTTTTGTAGGGATTATACTGTGTGCAGAGCTGCTCCCCATACCTGGAGCCAGGGACGGCTCCAGCCACCCACGCACTAAGCGTGTGCCTGGAGCAGCAAGCCGCAAAGGGCAGCCTGCCGGTCACCGTGAGGGTGGCAGTCAGGCTGCCTTCAGCGGCAAGCCTGTGGGAGGTCTGCCGGTCCCGTGGTTTTGGCAGCAATTCGGCAGCGGGTACGCCTAAGGCGTGGGACTGTTGGACCTCTTGCAGGCATGCCGCCAAAAGCCGCCTGACTGCCATGCTTGGGGCAGCAAAATACATAGAGCCGCCCCTGCCTGGAGCTGCTATACCAGAAACCCTTCAAGGGCCACATACATGTGAGAAGGCCTTAGTCCAGGCCACATACAACCTGGACTCAATATAGCCATTTTGAAGCAACACTTCTGTGAAAACCCTGTTGAAAGCCACATGTGGCAAGTAAATGGTCCAGTCCTACCCAGAAAAAAGAAAATAAATGTTAGTCAGTGGTGATTTAAAAATGAAATTATTTTAAAAGTCAGAACAAAATTACTGTAAAAAGGTTACTACCTCCTTTCTTATCAATTCTTTCTCATGTATTCATAACTTAATTTTTTTTCATAACTGCAGGGAATATTCAGTAAAGCTCGCAAAAATATAGTGTTCTTAAATCAGAAAAAAATCCATATTATATCAGCAATATAGCCTCTCAGGGATGTGCATTAGTGGGTCATGGGTTCATTCCTCAGTGTATGGAGGTAACCTACTGTGCCTTTTACCTTCTGCTGCCCTGTATGTTGCACTGAAATTTAAAGCATGTGTTATATCTGATTATTCAGTTGGATTATATTGTGGAATTGATTATTGCACTTGTGAAACATCATTCTTGGTATTAGTCTTTTTTGAGTTCAATATATGCAATAAACACTTCAAGCTGGTAAGTTAAAAACAATACAAACACAAAGTAAGAGGGCAGAACCCCTGAAAATATTATATGGCAGGGGTAGGCAACCTATGGCACACGTGCCGAAGGCGGCACACAAGCTGATTTTCACTGGCACTCACACTGCCCGGGTCCTGTCCACCAGTCCAAGGGGCTCTGCATTTTAATTTAATTTTAAATGAAGCTTCTTAAACATTTTAAAAACCTTATTTACTTGACATACAACAATAGTTTAGTTATATATTATAGATTTATAGAGAGACCTTCTAAAAATGTTAAAATGTATTACTAACACACGAAACCTAAAATAGGAGTGAATAAATGAAGACTTGGCACACCACTTCTGAATGGTTGCTGACCCCTGTTATATGGTATATTTATCAAGCAGAGTGCCCCAAGGGTCGGTCCTAGGGCCTGTTTTGTTCAATATTTTCATTAATGATCTGGATGATGGGATGGATTGCACCCTCGGCAAGTTTGCAGATGACACTAAACTGGGAGGAGGGGAGGGGACGGATAGGATACAGAGGGACCCAGACAAATTAGAGCATTGGGCCAGAAATAACCTGGTGAGGTTCAACAAGGACAAGTATAGGGTCCTGCACTTAGGACGGAAGAATCCCGTGCACTGCTACAGACTAGGGACCAAGTGGTTAGGCAGCAGTTCTGTGGAAAAGGACCTAGGGGTTACAGTGGACGAGAAGCTGGATATGAGTCAACTGTGTGCCCTTGTTGCCAAGAAGGCTAACAGCATTTTGAGCTGTGTAAGTAGGAGCATTGTCAGCAGATTGAGGGACGTGATCATTCCCCTCTATTTAGCATTGGTGAGGCCTCTTCTGGAGTAATGTGTCCAGTTTTGGGCCCCACAGTACAAGAAGGATATGGAAAAATTGAAGAGAGTCCAGCGGAGGGCAACAAAAATGATTAGGGGGCTGGAACAGATGACTCATTAAGAGAGGCTGAGGGAACTAGGATTATTTAGTCTGCAGAAGAGAAGAATGAGCAGGGATTTGATAGCTGCTTTCAACTACCTGAAAGGGAGTTCCAGAGAGGATAGATCTAGACTGTTCTTCAGTGGTACCAGATGAGAACTATGAATAATGGTCTCAAGTTGCAGTGGAGGTTAGGTGGATATTAGGAAAACTTTCACTAGAGAGGGTGGTGAAGCACTGGAAGGGTACTTAGGGAGGGGTGGAATCTCCTTCCTTAGAGCTTTTTAAGGTTAGGCTTGACAAAACCCTGACTGGGGATGATTAGTTGGGGATTGAGCTGACCTCTTGAGGTCCCTTCCAACCCTGAAATTCTATGATTCTATGATTTTGAAAAAATAAAACCCAGGTTATCAACCTGGAAGATATACTTTATTGGCAGAATTCATTAATTCTTTCATCAAGTAACTTATCTACATGCTTCAAATATGTTTTTGATACTTTAATAATCTTTCTTTGTTTCTGTGAAACCTAATCTAGGCTCCTGGAATAAAGGAAGAATTTTTTGTAACCCAGGAAATTTATGGTAGCAGTTAGCTAAAGTTGATCCACTCTTTTCTGTAAACCTTACATTTCAGGAGCTTGTAACACAACTACACCTCTACCTCGATATAACTCTGTCCTCGGGAGCCAAAAAGTCTTATCACACTGTAGGTGAAACTGCGTTATATTGAACTTCCTTTGATCCACCGGAGTGCGCAGCCCGAGCCCCCACTCTCCCCGGAGCACTGCTGTACCACGTTATATCCAAATTCGTGTTATATCGGGTTGCGTTATATTGAGGTAGAGGTAGAGGTGTATTAAAATTTACTAGAGGCCACTAATTGGACCAAAAAATGCAAAAACAAAATACAAGTAAAAGTTATTTTATCTTAAATCTGAAGAAGTTGTGTGAAGTATTTTAATCTGTAATGAAAAGAGATACTATATTTTCCTGGAAGATAATCTGTGCTATATTTTCTGATAGCCCATGGAATTATGACAGTTTCAGCAGACCCAGCTATCAACACTGGCATCTGCAGTGAACTTGCTTGCCTTTAGAGAGCTCCAGTTTTTAAATGTGATGTCATTTCATTTCATTATTTTAAATGAAGAGAAGTCCTTGTGATCACTGAAGTGCTGCTTTTAACATTGACCTTTTGTTCATAAATGTGCCCTTCTACTGACACTGTTTGTTGTTATGTGTATGGTAAAAATGGAATGAAGTAATTTCATAGAACTGTAAAACTCTTGTAAAACTGATAAAAAGGCTACCTTGCTATCTCAGACACATAATGAGCCAGTTCCTTGGCCCCAGTTCCAAAGTCTCAAGTTGAGCTACCCAAAATCAGCAGTCACTTTTGAAAATTTCTACACTGATGACTTCAGATGATCTTCTTTGCTCCAAACCGAAGGCTTAATTCCCAACACAACCAGCTCAGGGGAAACAATTAATGTAACTTTTACACATTGTTACCCCCAATATGCATGCAAGACCTCAGATGGAAAACTCATATTCCTTTATTTAAATACTCATATTACATGAATGTACCAAATGGCATGAGTCTAGCTCAGCAGGAACATGGAAGTCTACTGGCTGTTAATCAGTGAATGACCTCTTATGAGTGCTTACAGTAATTATCGGAGATGTTTTTGATAGGTTCCAGCCTCTTTCTTCCACATCACCTGTCTGTTTTGTTCTCCTGGTTTCTCAGTGGAGCTGTGATGTGAAGGAGGCTTCCAGTTCCACACCAGAGAAGAAAGGCCTTATTCTGGGCTATGTAAAACCAGGGCCCAATCTAGCCTAAGGTGTACACTCAATCCTCAGTGCTTAGTGTGTTTTTGCTATGAAAAGCTTCTGTAAAAACAGCATTGTAGGGTTCTGTGTTTATTGTGTCTCACTAATTCCATATCCAATTAGATCAGGTCATAAAAAAAGGATGATTTTCCTACTTCCAGCCCTGGAAAAAAGCAGCCTTCTATATCGATCTCTTTGAGACAAAACATGGATGATTTCATCCTTACCATCACTTTCAGAGCAGACCTGCCCTGTAATGAACCTGAATAATATTTACGCAGTAATTTCTCCATTATGGGAACAATTTTCAAAAGGTCTTATGTGCCTCAAGTGCTTCCATTCCATTTTCAAAAGTGACATAGACACCTAACTGCCACTTTAGTCCCTGTGTCCACAATTTAGATTATCAGAACCCATGCCCAGCTGCTGCCTAACCTGGTAGGAGCCTAAAATCCTTAGGCACCTTCGTTTCTGCCAGTGAAGTCCCCTGAGTTTCTGCTGGTGGACATATGCAAAGCTGTCTGAGTCCTGATACCACTGAGCTGCTTCGTACCTGACTCATGCCTAAGACCCAGTGGCATTAGGCAAGACAAAGGAGGCATTCCCCTGCCTGTCTTGCCTGTGAGGTCCAACCCAGTAAATGTGCTTTGAGAACACCCAAAACCTCATCTACCAGATCAGGGCCCATACAAAATAATAGTGGTGATGGTTCCCTTATTTCTTATAGCCAGGTGGTTGGAGCACTCACCCAGGCTATGGAGACCCAGGTTCAAATCCCTAAAGCAAGGACTTGAACCCACATCTCCCATCTTAATGCCCTAATTACTGGGCTGTGGGGTAGTCTGAGTTGGGGCTTTCTCAATTTTTCCTTTTCAAGTTGTCTTACTTTGTATGACATGCTTAAATAATTTTTGGAGCTGAGATTTAAATCTGCCTCTCCCACATCCCACTAGAGCACCTCAACCACTCGGCTATGGAGTTGTTTTCTCATTCACTCTTGCTAGCTTAGTGGATCCCCACTAAACTTGCTGACTTCTGTGAATCCCATTCTCACATGTCTAACTTTCCCCATGATTATATAGGGAATCTGGGTACCTAACTCTCCCCATGCACTGTATAGGGACCCTAGGCACCAAATATGGAGCTGGGGGATTTCACTGGACCTAAAGGTAGGTGCTGCAATACTGAACCTAAGACCCCTTTCTGGATGTTGTCTTTAGGAGCTTAAATCTCACTGAAAGTCAGTGAGAAATAGCGCAAGTCTACACTGTGGGGCTAAATCGACCTAAGTCATGCAACTCCAGTTCCATGAACTATGTAGCTGGAGTCTACGTATCTTAGGTCAATTTATTGTGGTGTCTACACCATGCTGGGTTGACAGGAGAAACTCCCATCGACTTACCTTATGCTTCTCCTTCTGGTGGAGTACTGGAGTCAACGGGAGAGTGATCAGTGGCTGATTTAGCGGGTCTTCTCTAGAACAACTAAACTAACACCCCCCCGCCTCGCTCCCCCCGAGTGGCAGACCAAACACACATTCTTTCAAAAGACCATTTATTATGTCTGGTGTGGGTTTAGAACATAATAGAGCAAATGGGAACAGAATCTTGGAATGAGCACACAGGGAAACAGGTAAGCCTGAGACCTTGGACACAGAGCTATGTTTTGCTAAAGTCCTGTAGACAGCTCTATTTGTGTACATATTGCTACGGTTTTATTCCACTTTGTTCAATGTAATAAAAGGAACTCTGTGCATAATCTAGATAAAAATAAACTTAAATCTGTGTTCATTTATTTCTCACCCACCAAGGATTTAATCTACTCTGGAACTTCAACCTTTTTGACCCCCAAGCACAGGATACCAATAATAAATTGACTTTTGATCAATTTAGAGAAACTATAGACTTTATTTTAAGACTCAGTGAGCCTGATTTGGCCCTTTGTCTATACTTTGGATACCCTTCACTAGACCAGTTAGCCAATCTCCAGAACATAGTTAATTGTGAGAGCTAAAGCTGTACTTTAGACAGATGAATAATTATGGGTTATGACACAGAAAAAAATACATTAAGTAGTGGAAACTTCAATCAACAAATGGATAACTTCATTTCAAAATGACAAAAGACTCAAAAAACATTTAATCTCAGTTATCTCTGTAATATTGTCTTTAAGAGCTTAGCTGGGAATATAATTTGAGATACCAGTACATTTTCCCCAAACTCATAGACCTGTGAGGCCCCTGGCCCTTTTTGTACCTTTACATTTTATGATAGTCTCTGTGTGTGTGTGTGTGTGTGTGTGTGTGTATACACACACACATACATACATACATACAGAATGAGGATTTGCTAACAAGATGTCTGGGAAATAAGCCAGCTTCATTGGCTTTAGGAAGGAGAATTTTCAGAGTTACAGAGTGGCATAGGAATATATTGATATTTAAATACACAAATGTCTCAAATTATCACAGCAAATGGCAATTGACAGTTTATGATGCATCTTGGCACTGATTTCAGATCAAATCACATACCAGGCTTTAAATCAAAATATATTTATCTCCTTGTTGACATTAATATCAGTCTCAAACTCCATCTTCTGAATTATGTTTACTTATGATCCATAAAGCAGCCATCTTAATTTTTTCACATTTAAATATTGTTTGTGCTGCGTTTTGCCTGCAGTATATCCCATATGTGAACATGACATTGCCATCACTAAGAATGTTACGATCATTTTCAGGATACTGTCTTTCTGAATTTGGCTAGCAAACTGCTCGGCTGAAGTCAGTGTTTTTGGCTCTAGGCACCTGGCCCATCCTAGAAAAAGATGACCTCGGGATTATTGTTTCCCATCTGGAGACAGCCCAGGAAGTTCCAGATGTCAGAGTTCTGGCTCATCAAAGTGTCAGTTTTAGAACGAAGGTTCCCAGGATCAGAGTGGGTTTTATTGGTGGAATATCTACCTCACGCTGCCATTTAGGAGAGGGCCAGTTTAATATTATTTTGGCAAAAGCTCACCTTAAAATGGAATTATCATTTTCAAAACATTTTACATTAACCATTGATGTGACTGTTCTGCTTTTGGGGATTTGTGTATGAACGATGAAGAATGCAGTCACTTTGTAGGGTATTATATATTGTCTTCCTGTGGCTCAGTTTCACCAGGCATGAAATGGAGCTAATGATGCTTAACTCCCTTTATAAGGTTTCTTGAGCTATACTGATGAAAAACGCTATGTAAGAGCTATGTAATATTATTATATTTGCACAGTAGTTAGATAAGTAGTTAGATGAGTAGACATACTGTAATATGAAAAACATTTTGGGTCAGATTGTGTCTGGCCCTGGCAGTTGCACAAGGTGGGAGAGGAGGTACAAGGAGCTTTCAAACTCCCTGTGTAGAAGCCAGAATCAGCAGTATGTGTAACGACTGCTTGAGGGCAGCACCAACAGCAGCTCTTCTTCTCCACAAGGTGAGCAGAGCGGTCTCCACATGAGGAGGGGAGAATTCATGCTGGATGCTGTAAGTAAATGTAATATGGACCTCAAGTGCAATGCCTTGAGGAGTTCTTACTCAGCAGCATTCTTTCCCTTGCCTTCACAGCAGGGTTGTCCCTTAAGGTACAGTCTAGCCTCTTGAATCATTCACTGTACACAACATGGTGCTTGTAAGAATCCTGAGATCACACCCATGTTGTCTTCCACTCTCAAGACCCTTGCATCATTTCTCCCTTTTTTTACATCTCTCCTCTGCCTGAATGAGGCTCCTTTCTGTACCTTTCACACTAATCAGCTAGACCAGTCAGTGGTAAGCAACATCAGACACTCCCTCCCCATCAGCCCTGATATCATCCACAGTAATCCCAGCCTGTGCCAGTTTTTTGGCCTGAGAGCCTGGGAATGAGAATCAAATACAGATCTGAGGCCCCAGGCATCTGAGCATGTGTTTTCCCACAAGGCAAAAATGTAGCACATCAGGGTGATTGGAATGGTGGGATGTTGGGTTTTCACCAATCATGTAATCTGAGTTATTATTAAATCTTCAGGCCCTATCTCTTTATTTTGGCTGCATTTTCTTGTAATTGCTAAGACACCATGCTAGCTATCTCTCCCTTCTACGTTGAGATCCTCCTACAATTTTGCTTATAGTCCCAACAAGTCCAAGGAATCAATACAATTGAAATTGCCACCGAGGTCTTTCAAATACCTTGTATTTTTCCTCTAATTTGATAAGAACAGTGGGGATAGGGGAATGCAGTACTAAAGCTCCCATTAAAAAGAAAACTTTAAGTTCTAAAGTAGAGAACAAATTTCATGCTAAATGGGTTCTTGGGGTTGAGTGTAGGAGTTCAGAAATAGCACTGTGATAAATAGCAGAGCGTGTACCACACCAGATTTGACTAATGAGATTGTCACTACAATATCCTGCTTCCTGTCTTTACCTGAAGCTCATTTGCTTTTCAGGTTCATTACATTTCATCTGTGTAGCTGTTTTATGACACAGTACGGTCGGTTCTATATCTACCATTAGGACGAGCAAAGTGCAGCATAGAGTACTCTGATTTAACACCAATATATTTTTGAATAATTTTCAATAATTTTTACTTTATTTTCCAGTTTTTGCTGTTTTTTTCAGTTTCTTAATGTGAAAACAAGGGCTGAGTACTTGTTTCTAAAAATCAAATTGGCAGTACTTACTATAACACAAATGTAATGAAACTGTTTATATAGTGTGATATTTAATTATGATCAGGGCTTATTGACTCCTGGGATTTGTTGTCACAGAAATAGCAGTGGAATTTCCTCCTTAATAAGGGACCCACAAAAACTGTTACCTGTTCTGTTAGGTAGTCTCACCTGGCAGAACAGTAGTGGTGTGCTGTATTGGTCAGACTAACAGGAGGGCACCAGTCACAAAAAACTGTTTCTCATCCCTTTCTTCCTCTATCAGCGTGGCTTATCCCTGAGATAATGCTCAGCCAGAGGATGATGCTTTTGACGATGATTCATATGGAGTGACAGTGGGAATTAGTATGCAACTGATGGTAGCATGGGACTTGCTGTGCCCCACTGAGGAGAGGTGCAGCTACTTGGACTTCTCCTCCAGCCTGAGAAAGGTTATCAGAGAAACTCTTCTGTGGGGAGCCAGAGGAGTCCCTTGGAAGATATGCTGGGGAGAGAGCGGGAGTGTGGATTCACACACTTTGCATGACAGAGAATTGCCTTAAAGGTGGGGAAGGCAAGACTCACATCCCATTTTAACTATGATACAGATGGAACTAGATGAAGGAGATGTGACTCTTCAAACACCAAATAGTTCTGTGTGTAGGGGGATGGAGGTCGCTTCTCTTCCCCCCTATTCCCCAAAGTTGTACTGTGTTTGGTTTCTTACAGTCTTTTCCCTCATATGTGTAGTGTTCATGTAAAATTTGTTATAAATTATAGAGTTAACATTTCCTTGCAGTTTGCCAGTTTGTTTTATTTATTTATTTTTTGCTGTTTTTCTATTTGTTTCCATTCTGCTGCAGAAATCTGATCACCACAGAACTCCTTGCCAAAATTCAACAGAAACCAGGGGGTATTGGGGATCTTGCCAAAGAATTTAGATCCAATATGCTGCACAATACACAGGGCTCTGCCTCTGATAGACAGCGACATACTGGTTGGTTTTTGAACTACTGTACTGTATGCGTCCCAAATTTGTGTTTAGGTTTAAATGTAATTAAAATGTTAAACAGAAGTTTACATGGACTATAATCCCTCCATGTGTCTGCTTTGCTGTTGGGAGACTAAAAATGTTTTCACTGGCTAATTTTGGGGATGAATGTGTACCTTCTCCTCCTCTCCTCAGCCCTGAATGTCTTGTCCCCATCCCCTTCCATTCCTCTCACTCAGACACAAGTCAGAACTCTGTAACATGACTGTATGTAGATATTACAAAACAGGAATCATCTCTGTGATTATAGGAATATAACACAAAGAATGCGTAAAGGCCAAATACTCCCTATAGATGCACATATGTATATGCCATTGTATTGAACAGGAGCTGAACATACATGTCTGAGGGCAGAATTTGGCCTTCTGTGTTTATGTATTCTTTAGTTCAGAGAAATCTAATATTTCTACAGATAGATATTAGTTCCTTTGCCATTTCCCCCGCTATCTCATATAATATGAAGATTCTTTGTAGATGACAGGTATTATTCCAATGCAAATTAGGAGAGGTGAACTTTTTTCAAAAAACCATGGGAGTAGATGTCACTTTAGTCAGATAATTACATTATCGAGGGGATGGGGGCTCAATGTGCACACAACTGGTGCACTTGCCCAAAGTTCTAAAGCCTCTGGAACCAGGATCCAAACATTATTAAAATGTTAATTGTAAGATCCGATTTGTTAGACTGGAGAGTTTTGAGATTGGGCTGCTATCCAGAAAAAGTTCTTCTAAATGGAACTGAGGGTTAACTGCTGAACTAATTTGTGCTGACACCGAGCTATTCTGGAAATCTGTACTGGAGACTGGCTCATCAAACAAAGGACTCTGCTGTTTTAGCAAACTCTCCCACCAGTCTCCATATTAAATGTGAGGATTATTATCAGCAACAGGCAGTCTTCTAGGATGGTAGGAGAGTGCTTCCTTTCATGTGCAGATTTGTATCTGTTCACATCCTCATGAACTTCATTCAAGGCCACTATCTGTCTTTTCTGTGTATGCTTTGGGTGGCCGTATAGTCCCACTTATGTGAGTTCAGAGCATGCTCTTTCTCTTGCCTCAATCAGAGCTATAAAAATTCATTAAAAGAAGAAATTTCTTGCATTCTTCTTCACCTGCCCCATAACCTCTCAGACTCCATCCTCAAAGCATAGGCAAGAATTCTGCACATTGAATTACGAATGCCAGTGATTCTTTCCTATATCTGGCATGCTAGTAAAGATTGCTGATTTCAAGTGACCTACTGTACCACACTGTATTTTTGGAATGAGGCCAAACAAGACTTTTTTCAAAAAAGGAACTGTCATGTGGAATACATAAACCAGACATAATATCTCACTGGCAAGCATTGATTATTCAATTCCTTCACTGGCAGGAAAGCATCCTATCTAAAGCCGGCGTATTATGAGTCTGAATTCTCTCCTTTAATGGGTGAAATACCTAAATATCCCACCTAATAGAACATTACCGTTTTTCTGATGTATTATTCATTAAAGTTGAACTGTTTTCACAATCAATCTCAGGACATCGCTGTTCCCATTTTTTTTTACTGCAAGTGTGAGCCCAACCTTGCTCCAGACCAGCTGCTTGTCAATCAGTTGTCACTTCTTGAATGCCCCTGCACAATCCTTTGCTCTAATTAGAGAAGGAAAAGTAGCTGTTTAAGACTGTCTGTTAAGTTCAGTTGATGCCAGATCTGTGTATGTTCAGTGTACTTTATACCTGAGATTGTTTTTAAAGCTTACAGTTAAATCTCATGTCACCCTCCATTCAATGCTTTCTTTGATAATGATGCAGTATTGAAGCAATGGAATCTTTACTTTATCTCCATGAAAGACTATTATCTTTAATAAATACTTCACTGTTAACACACTATTCCTATTTTTTTTGAGAGAGAGGATGTGATACAATGGCAGGTTAAATCTGCAGTAGATCTTGTCAGAAATAAACAACAGACCTTGCAATATAGATCTGGATATTTAGATGTCTCTGTGTGTATATAGATATAGATATGGATATATAATAAACTATATTAAAAGTAACCCTTAGACACATTGTTAACTTGATCTTGCCTCCTCAAAAAAAAAAGTAATCACAAGAATTATAATCCCTGATTATTTTTTTTGCTACTCTTGTATATTTTCAGTCACATTAATATCAGAATTGCTTGTATCTGAGCAGTAAGAAAAGCAGAGAAGTGGTCATTTTTCATACTTTAAATCACATACCTGTGACATATCTTCCTTATTTTCACTTTCTATAAAGCTTCATGCCTCATACAGTTGTAAAGAACAAGAGGAAATAGATACAATCCAGTTAGTTGCTCTAGGCCTTTAGGGATAGGTTATTTTTAATGTATTTGATTCTTACCCAGATTGTTAGAGTGGCCTCTAGGAGAAATGTAGCTACACCATTTCCCATTGCTACTCCATTTTAGATTACAAAATGACGTTTATTTATCCCAGCTGTTTGATGCTGATGTCTCAATGTGGTGCATTGAAAAGTACCGATTTATCCGCTCTGGTACCTAAATTTCACCCTTCCGTCTGTGGATGCTCCTAATCTTAGTGATCTTCTCTAGGTTTCAGATAAGAAAAAAATAATGTGTATCCCACAAGTCATCAGAGTCTTTCTAAGACAGAGTTGTTTTGCCTCCAAGAGGCTGATTTGGTCTCTAAACCTTTAGGTCCTTTTTGAGATGTCTGTTTCTTTTCAGACCAATTTCCTAATGAAAGACACTCATTACCAATGTGCTTTTTTAGTAAACCAATAAAATGCAGAACCTGTTTTATCAGGTACCTGCTAAGAAGCCCTTTGCTTTTTAGGATAGCTTGATAAATTCCTTACAAAGTAGAGCTTCAGGTGAGAACATAGTTTACAATAATACAAGCACTTGTGTTGAGTTTCCTGGCAAGGAGCTCGACATGCTTTACAATGCAACAGCCCTTTTAGGTAGGTAAGTATCTCTATTTTACATATGGAGAATCAGAGGCACAGAAAAATTAAGTGACTTGATCAAGGTCTTGCAGGAAGTCTGTGGAAAGCCAAGGGTCCAAAACAAAGGTCTCCCAATTTCCATTTTTGTGTCTTAATCACAAGACCACTTTTCTGCTGAAAACAACTTCCACTTGGTTAGCCACTCAGTGGAGCAAATATTATAGGGAATTACTTTGTGACTGTTTCAGGCGGAACCACCAAGGAAGCAGTATTTGGACTGCAATCCAGATTATGTTCAAGAAAGGGTTTAGGGTTTGGATCTGATGTTTAATCAGGGCTATGATTCAAATTCAGCTACATCTTTTGAGAAATTCTCATGAGATTTCAGCCACATTTGAGATAACATTAATGTTATTAGCTGTTCAGCACTCCAGAGTGAACTAGTGCTTTACAGGATAGAACAGATCGCTGACCTAAAGAACTTCCAATCTAAGCAGACCACACAGAGAGAGCTGGATGGTGGGTTTTAATTCAAACACTGCCTCCTTTGATGAGTTAAAAAGGGTTCAGATTCAAGTTTCCAGTTTGGGCTTCTCTCCACTGCTGAGTATCATTATGTGATTAAACAAGAGGCTCTTTATGTACAAAATCAGTGAAATATTATTCTACTATTGTAGATAATTTTTCCATTTAAAGGGACACGATCAACTTGCATATCACATTGTGCCTGAAAATTCTATACCCAGTATAGTTACACATGAAACATAAGATTACTGTAACTGAAGGAATATAGTAGGAGAATATTCCTCATTTTTTCCCCAGTCTACTCTGTGCATTTGACAGCACTACTTAGAAAGTTCCACTGAAATGGAAGAATGTACCAGTTCTCTATCCTTAAAATAGGGAATTTTAGTCTAATCTTTCAGCCGTGGACTTTTTTAAGGGTACCTGCTGAATGTTCCCTGTATCTTAGTAAAAGACACTTTTAAACATCAGCAGAGGAGCAGGAAACCTCTTATTAAAATGCCCTTTAAGGATTTTAAAAATAAAATCAGGTTGCACTGCTTAGAAGCTACAGTCTTTATTTTAAATTAGTCAGTTTAAAAGAACTTCTCATGTTGGTTGACAGTGTCTGTTTAAGTTGTTTCTTCAGAGGTAGGATTTTTTTGTCATTGACCGGGAAGGCCAAAGAATATGTTAGAGGGAAGCTGTCTGGGAATCTTTTTTGATCAGAACCCTCATGCCTCTGTACAGGGCCAGCCCTGTACTTCCATGTACAGCCTCACACATCCTTTCCCTGTTTGTTTGTGGGGTTTTTTTCTCAACTAGACCTCAGTTCTTCTCCTGAAATATTATTACAGCTTTTCACATCCACACCCAGCAAGAACATTCACTGAATAGTCTTAATAAGACCATCTATTAATGCTGCTCCATTATCTGGATTATCTCTATCCTATGGAGTCATGTAGTATGAAACATAATCGGCCTCTTTCCCCTTTTTTCTATAGGAAATATGATATAGCATCACCAAGACATGCCTGAGTCAGGAATACCAAAGTTCCTTCTAAATCTAGGGTTCCCACACTGGCACTTGGTTGTGTCAGCTATGCCACCAATCAACCGTGGGTTAGGTTCCAATAACCTTACTCATGCTGCAGAATCGGTTCTAATACCCTTATTGACCTTATTCTGTGAGTAGTCCCATTAATTTCAAAGAGTAAGGTCCAATACAGCCTGAGTAAAAAGGTATCAGACTCTGACACCCAATGCATTTAAAGTTTTCATAAGAACAAATCCCCAAAAAGTGAAGAGAAATATAACCATAACTTTTATACAAAAGGAAGGAAAAAAACATGATGGGGGAAGCGGGAATGATGTTTAAGAAAAATATTGGGCACATCTATTATTTGATTTCTGGTAAAATTATTGATATTAGGAAAATGGTTGTGGCGGGTGGGGGAGAGAATATACGTACTAAGAGTGATAGGAGCCACAGCCAATTGTTATTAGCATATTAGTTTTCTATTCCCACAGGAAAATAATTTTTCCTTTCTGTCACTGATTTGAACAGGGGATGTAAAATAAGCAAACAATCCATGCTAAAGAAAAATCTTCTTGGAAGAATATTAGCAGATACAGATATCTCCAGATTTCTAACTTATGAAAAAGCAATATATATGTATGGATAGCATGGCTGGATATGGACTACATAATGTGTGAGGCTGATCTTTATAAACATTCATCCACAAACACATTCAGTAGGTATTTCCTACCCTATTACACTTTGAATATAGTGGGAGTGAAAAGCTGTTGAATTCTTTAAAATGGCCTGCCTGGTGGCTAGTTCAGTGACATATAATAAATGTAAATCTTTTCCAAATAAACCACTTCATGCTGGGGCTTTTTTTTTTCTTTTTTGTTCTAATAGCTATAGTCACTTTAAAGTTATATTAACTTGTCCTTTTGTGAACATTGAAAAATCAATTTGCATAAATGAATAGCATGGAAGAAAGTGGAGGGAAGGAGCAACGCTGAATAAATGGTCACCAGGGACTGTGGCAGTTCACGTAAATGCAACAGACTGGTATTGCTGCTGGGATCATCACAAGAAATTTACATTTTTATTCCTGTGAAGAGCGAGGTGCCTTACAGGGCAGTGTCAGGTTTTTCTTGGGAGTTTAATGGTTTCCATCTCTGTTGTGGTATTATTCATGCATGGTTATTCTGAGTCCTAGAACAGACAGCTGCAGCAGCAGAGGGCAAAGGCATGCTATTTATCTGTCTTGCAGTCAATTGTTTCCGTTATGAATACGTTTTCTGAGGCAGAGACTGGCCAGATACCTGTATTTATCTTTGTAAATTATCTTCTTATTAGGGCTTTTTTTTTTCCAGACTGTAATCCAAGCAAGAAACAAGAGGAGCCAGCCAGTGCTTAGAAAATACAGTGATGAGTTCTGTATTAAATCCTGTAATAGGTAGATGGAGCAAGACTGTTTTAAAAGGCAATTGAAAATGTAAAACATGTGGGCAGGACAAACATTTTATCTGTTACCCAACGTAAACCCCCCAATGACCACTTATAACTGTTTGGACTTTGGAGAAGGTCCAAAAAGTAGTGCTGGACAAATAGCAGTCAGTTTAGACCTGGCATTTTGGAATGCAAAGACAATGGGGAGGTGGATTAGTCCTTACTTCCGCTAGGCATCCAATTGATCTCATGTAAATTGGGCACTTGGCTGTCACAGTAGAAAACTGCAGCTTTGGTTCACACTCCCTGACTTTGACTTTCTTTCTGAAAACTGAGAGTGCAACCCATGTGAAGTTGCCAAACCTTTGGCAAGATTTGGGGGGAATTGTTGGCATGTGTATGGAGTCCATGTGAAATAAAAGCTCAGTCCACACATGCTTGAAAATTCAGCCCTGGCTCAGAGATCTCTTGCAAACCTCCTTTGCTAGTTTCCAATCAGAGTCCCAGATATGTTGTCATTAGTTCAGAGCATAGTTACTATGCTGGGAGACGGCTACTTTGGTGGAAAGCTCATCTTGTTACTTTAGGTAAGAAATGCACAATACATTTCCAACCTCTATAGATAACTCATTTTCCTTGAATATCTGTCTTTGCTATCAAGAATGAAGCATTAACTTTTCTTAGTTTTATACTTCACTTAGTCATGCATTTCCCCCCACTCTTCCCTCCTCCCCATGGAAGTATGTAAGAAGAATCAAGTTCAGTGTGTTAAAATTGCTTTAATAATACGGAAATGGTTAAACCATCTAAGAACTATAATAACACTTTTGTCACTATGTGAATGGTTAGGTTTGGTCTTTCCTATACTGTAAATAATGTTTTAAAAGACAGTCAGGAAAAAGGCTGCTAACTTATTAACTACTTTCTCTCTGACATGCCATGGGACATACTGTAGATGAGAGTTGTCATAGTTCATGGCAATTGCATGCTTTATTTCCCCTGAAGTGGTACACAAGGGCACCCACTCTCAGCTTACAGCTCCCCAACAGTTGCCTCTTTTGGTTGGAGACATGTGTCTCTTTCTCTTTTGACTGGCGTATTTCCAGGCTGGACAGTTGCCTTTCCTTCGTTGTGTCATTCCCAGCACAGACAGGTTGCCCTAGGACACCTGCTTGCTTTCTCTTCAGGGACGAATAACAGTGTAATTGCTACAGATATAAATTACCACACATCTCTTTCTAAGCAAGCCTACAAGCATTACGGAGAAAACATATTAATAACAATAAAAGAACTTGTACACATGCTAATAAGCTTACCAGAGTCCATCCCAATACTTACATGGGCTCTGACAAATGCACTCTTTTAATACCCAACCCTAGGGGCATCGTCGTGGTTACAGGTTCATCAGAGCTTCAGCACAGAACAAGCACAGAGTCTTATGAGGCCCCAGCACACAACTTCTTCCAATCCTTCCCTAAGGATTGGGGCCCTCTGTGGACCAGGGGTCCTGTCTATTTGCTGGAACAGGAAGAAGCCCCTGGGGCAGATTAACCCCAGTCTTTTATCAAAAGTATTTTCTTTCTCTGATGCTCTCTGAAGAATCCAGTCTGAACTGTGCATTTCTCCCGGGGGGAGGGGGGTGACTTCAAAGGGTTGATAATGGAAGAAGTACATTAGCATCCCTCCTCCTTTCTAGAGAAGGTACATACAATGCCACAACAACATGTACATACATGTGTTTTTAATTCAATGTATGTCAAAAATATCAATGCTAAGTCAGTAAGATTTAACTTATCTCACTAAAGCTTATCTTAATTCCATAAGGTTTGCTTACAGGATACTGTCTGTTTGCCACATGATTTGGATGTAGCTACATATAAACACACAGAGCTTAGATACAGTACAATGGTGGTTAGATTCAATTAACAAATGATAGACATTTGTCAGTTCAATGTATCTGATTGACAAGTTCAAGGGTTCCCCAAATTATGATCTTCTTACTGTAAGTAGTATAGAGGCAAATGTGCTTGGCCATTTTTTAAAAATAGCCTCTAATTTTGAGCCCACTGGAATGTCAGTTACTTGCAAGTGCAGATGATGTCTGATCCAAAGCCCATTAAAACTATCTAAAAACTTCCTTTAATGTCAATGGAAAAATTCCCATTAACTTCAGTTGCTTTGGGATCAGGCTGTAGGTATCTAAATATTATTAGATAATTGCCCCCTCAGTTGACTGCAGAGACAAAATGTGGTCCCTTTATATCTTAAGGAGTTTACATACATGCATATGCACATAAATACATAGTTATGTAATACAATAAAAAACCCATTGTGAAGCACACTGCTTCAATAATCTGTGGGGAGGTATCTTTCGGGACAACCTGCTAGTATTAGCTAAAACCAAAATGTAAGGCAGGGTGGAGTAAGGACTCATAGTAGAGGATTTTGTAAATAACAGTGCTAACAGTAGGATAAGATCACGTTGAACATAGCGTAAGAAAAGGTGTAAAATTTAGGGATTCCCTAGTGATGGGGAAGAGTTGAGACAATTCTTGTCAAATCCATTCACCCACTTGCATTTTACAATTTAAATCAAGGATGGTGAGTGATCTGGCAGAGAAGTATTTACAAAGCACAGGAACGAGGGATCAGCCCTTGTGAGGAGTGTAAATACTGCGGCAGCTCTGCCTCAACTGCGGAGGGACTTTGGAGACTCTGCAGGAGGCTGAGATGTAACAGAACCTCTTTTCTGCAGACAGGAAGACTAGTCAGAGGAGGGGAGACAACCTTCCCATATTCCCTTCACTTTACATTCTACATATTGATGGGGAGTGGGATCCTTCTGTCTAGTGGGCCGCTGGGTGATGTTTTGTCAATAGTTGGCTGGGAAGTATGCTGCTAATGCAGGTTATAATAATTTTATCAATATCCTAAGCGTTGGGTGCAAATATTTCCAGTATGCCATTCAGAAAATGCAATCTCTGCAGCAACACAGACAAACTATACTAGGGAAAGGAACAACAGAAAGGTAAGGTTATCCCTGCCAGCACTCTTTGGCTGAAGTGTATCAAGCAAAGCAAAATAGTCTATTTTAGGACTTAAAACCTACTTTGTGAAAACCTGGGGTGAATTCTTGTTCCATTTAAGTCAATGCAAAATTCGCGCTGACTTTACCAGGGTCAGGATTTCATTGCGCATTCCTAACTTGGATCTGGGAACACATAAGCAGATCCAGGGTTGAAGCTTGGGCCAGGGAATTGGAGCCCAGGATTTTATTACTTCAGCTGCAAGGTTTCAGATTAGAAAACCAAAAACATTCTCTACTGCTAGAAGCTTTTACAATCTTTGTTACTTAGTTTATAACTTGTATTGCAATCTCTGTCAAACTAATCAGTAGCTGTGTGAGGAATTGAAGATAAGTCAGGTGGGCATTCTGAACAACTTTAGAGTATCTCTTTTTTCCTTTAAATTAATTTTCCAACACCAGGGGTCTGGTTGCAGGATTGAGCTACCAGGGTATATGGTATAAGAATTCCATTTATTCCAGTCATTCAGGGGCCTACTTTTTTCTCTTTATTAATGTGTATGGGTGATTATTTGTAAAGCATGAAGAATGAAGAGAAGGGAGGATAGCATGGAGATGCAATCTCTCTTCTCCTCCTTCTGCTCTCTCCATCCTGTCAACTTACTGTCTCCACCGCACCCTAGCAATTTACAATGGAGTATCCTTCCCGCTCCTCTCATTTTATTTCTTAAAGCATTGATACCATATTCACACAGCAAATCTGAATGTTCAAAGTGGAGGCAGGGATAGCAAGGCAGGAGACTTTTAAATCCATGAAATAACAAAGAAGTAGGTTTCTACAAAGGAGTGTGGTTGGATCTGAATCTTTCTCCACACTGGGACACACAGTATGGAAGATCAGTATGAAAAAGTGAACATGCCAATCTATCAGCAGTTTATGCTGTTGCTTTTAATTTTGGGTCATTCCAGTATAATTCATAAAACCCTGAGCAAGGTCAGCCTTATTCTTCACAGAATAGTATCTTACTTTCAACTAATAAGTCAGAGAGCTCTAGCTTCATGTGCCATCCTGCATAAAAAATATTCCTAGACTGCAGAATTTTGTACTGATGCTAAATCTTTGCAATGGGAGGAAGGAAGGAACGTAAATGGGAAACAAAACATTTAACTGAAGCAGAACTTTAACATAATTTTTTCTTGCTGAATGTATATATAAAACAAGAGAATATACCTCAATAATCATCCAGGTTTTTTGCCTTCAGCCTATCTGAGGCCATGTGGTTTGGAGATCTGATCACTAGTCCGAAAAGAAAAGGCTGTTTTCAAGATTTCTGGGGTGTTTTTTCCTGGAAAAGGTGAGAGGATAAAAGCAGAAATCTGTGAAATACACGTTATGCCTTATAGGGCAAATATATACACAGAGAGAGAGAGAGAGAGAAATGTTTCAAGTTGTTGCTAAACTGATTTGGAGGCAGGTATTTCTTTCATTTACCTCTCCAAGGGATAGGTTAAAAAAATAAATCTAAATTTCATACACGACTTGAACCAAGGAAATTGGATTTTCTTATTTATTTTGCTCGTTCACATACACTTTTACTATTTTCTGGAGTTATGTTTGGTATTTCTATCCAAAATGAGAATTTTAACTATTGAGAAATGTCCGGAAACAAAGAAAGTAGTGTTTGAACAGTCAAACAGCATTTTGTAGTACTCATATTTCCTTAATACACCTCAAAACATTTTTCTCTGAACAATGCCTGTGTAATTTAGAAACAATTTATAAACTGATACTTTTTGGTAAGTTTGTCCAACAGGTTTCTTGTCATAGAAATACTTCATTTCTTTATCTTTTGTGTTTATGCTGTCTTTCATTGTTCTCATTTTATCTTTTGTGTGCACTATTTTGTTCTGTTGTTTCTCTTGCAAGCTACTATCTTCTTTCCTTTCATTTTACAATGGTTTCTAATCCATTTTTCTTTCTTGAGGTTCATGAGGCAATGGGTTTTGCAATTTCATTTTTTATACCTCTATAATTAAAACAAGTTTCTAACTACATTGATCATAAATATACTTTTGTTTTAATTTGTACTTGTAATGGCATCACTAGAGGGCAGTATTGAATAAATTAGTGTGCTGAACAATGCTATGAGAAATTAGCAGAAAAGCCCTTAGTAGAAAAATACTTGCATTTTTTTATTAAATATAAATACTTTTGGTTTGTAGTTTTTATCACATTCCCATTTGTACAGGATAGAATGAATCATAAACTTCATAATAAAGTATTTATTGGATCATTTTATATGTAACTTAATACAAAAGGAAGAGCAGTCTGTAAAATTATTAGAAAAATGGATGGGCAGGGGGCTTAGTAGACAGTAACAGTTAAGCTGTTGTGAGCTGTGAATTCATAACATTGTCATAGAACTTTAATCTTTAACTAGACATCATGGTTAAAATTTCATACAGCATATAAAATATATACATTATCTCAGTATTCTTTCCCAGAGAAAATGTTTTCAGTAACAAATAAATATTTTCCAATTCATTAACTTGTTCCCTGGAATATATAGTACAGTATATTTTGAAATAATGGCAGCAAAGATAACCAAAAGCGTGGAGTAAGATGTTGACTCATTTGTTCTTATTGATTTACAGGTCTCCTGACAAATGCAGCAGCAAAGAATTCTCGTATGAGTGGTCTAGGTTCTGTGTGAGCTACTTACCTTAGTCAAGTTTCACTGCTGTGGATCATCATCCATTATATGTCATCAATTCAACTGTCTGTTTCTCTATATCTCATAAAAGACAGCATAATTCCTCTACATTATGAGCTAAAAGTCTGTTCTACCATTCTAAGGAGCACTGGACTAAGGAATATAGATATAAGAGATATGCTTGGGCATTAGCAATACAAAAAGTTCATGGTTAACGTTTCATCTGCGTTATACACCACTGCTGGACTCGATGTTACCTACATGTTTTGATCTGAAGAGTCTACTGCACTGAAGAGTATTCATCCCAATCAGCCTTAGAGAAGACTGTTTTGTCTATGGGAGGACACTGAGGTGCAAAAGAGAATCTCTTCTTGTGCCCTGGACTGTCTGAATTGCTTTTATTTTCTTATTCTTTCAGTATATACAATAGACCAAAGAGCAAAATCTATTTTAAAGTGGACACAATCTTACTGTTAAGAGAGCTATCTGGGTTAAATTGTAGGGTCGTCTCCACAAAGACATGATTTCAACTCTCACAAAGCTGAGATGTTCCTGTACAGCAGAAGTCTTTATGGAACACTGCAGTAAAAACTAAACTAGAAAATTACTCTTGAAAACCACATTATAAACAATGAAATGGAGCATGGAGAGAAAACGGCATATGTTTGAAAAACTACAAACTGTCTACATGGCACCTTTATTCCTCTGTACTTAGATTGACTTTCTCGTACTAAAATCATTTTCAGTTTTAACCAGTTAAACATGCCTCTTCTACAGTTCCATTTTTTGATAGTTAAAATTGGATAATACAGTATTTGCAAAGAGCATGTTTGGTCATCTGTGGCCTATGTCTCATCTGATACACCATTTAGCACCAGAAAGCAAATTAAAGAAAAAAAAAGTAACACTTGTTTGAAAGAGATCATTAAATGTATTTTGAAAAGCCTAAAGTTATATATTTAACAGTTTTTATATGTTGTATATTTGTAGAAAATCCTATTTAACAATTAACGTGATAACTCTGACGGTCATGACAAATGGTTCAGAGTTAAGTTGTGTTTTATTACTTCAGTTGTCTCTGAAGTGACAGGTGTCATTTGCTTTCTTCCATTAGGACATTCTGGATGTAAAGCATGACAAGAGAGGACTCTGTAGAAAAAGCAAAGAATAATGATGTTTCTATTACATAAATGCATTCAACCATTGCACTGTTGGAAGGCATTTTTTTTTGTCTTTATGTACTGGTAAAAATAGAGTGTAAAATATTTTAATCATGGCTTTCCATACCGAGGTTTTTTTTTCTCTCTCTCTCTCTTTCTCTCTCCTTCTCCTCACCCTCCTCTACATAATACAGTATAAAGGTCAATTTGCGGCCTGTTCCTTGACCCAGATTCAATGTTTTACTTGATCGTTAAAAAACCCACTTTTTTGGCATTATCAGGTAGTGAAAAGTTAATGCAAAGACAGCATAAAAAAGAGGAGAAATAAAGATAAAAAGATCCCTCACTCCCTATAACTGTACCTTTCTATATATGTCTGGTACATATTGATATGATGAAATCAACAAATGAGCTTAACTTCTTCCTGGCAAATGTATTCCAGTTTTAACTATTTCTCCAAGTTTCCACTGTAGTATACTACCTAATACTCCAATTAACTTTTAGTACTATGCTAGTTCTATGCTACTAAAGAAAAATATATAGAGACTGTTCAAGCAACCATAGATAAAAAAATTACAAAAACAAAAGGTTATTTTTCTTTTGTAAGGCCTGTTCAACTATTCAGGCTTATTTAATACACAGGTTGCAGAAACCATGAATTATAGGTGACTGTGTCTTTTGAGTAAAATATATAAGAATTTCTTATTTAATCTTAAGGTTTTCGACCAGTATCAAAGTAGCAATTCAATGCCAGTCACTTGAAGTGTTATGAACTGACTGCACTATAAATGACCAACGTCTGGTTTAAAATGTCATGCAATAAACAATGGTAAATACATTTACTGTACTACTAGAACTCAAGAGCCAGATCCCTCATTCCACCAATTTTCTGTTTTGTTTCAGTTTATTTTTAAAGAAGTGTAGTAGCCTTATTTAGTAAACACAGAAAAACTAAAGATGTTACGTTTTTGTTGCTTTACAGTATTCAGTTTTGTGTTGGTTCAGCTAAATTATGGAAATAAAGAAAATCCTTTTATAAGTGAGACTTTTGTTCCCTGATCATGATGTCACACAGAGAATTTCAGTAGAGGGCGCTTGCGGGTAGGGGAACAGGGAAGTAGATTCTCACAATGAAATAGGTGAAAATGTTCAGTATTGGAAATTGAAATAATACCCTACATTTGTAAAATTGTTAACAGTTTGGGGCACTGACATTTTTGGGTGCACAGTCTGAGACAAGCACCAAGTACCCATTCTCTGGAAATTAGGCCCCTTTTACATGTCTCAGATTGGACACGCAAAATCAGTAGTCACTTTTGAAAATTTCATCTAATATCTCTATGTTTTCATTACTTTGAATGCTCAACAAAAGAGAAATATGTCCTTGTTTTTAAGATCTGCTCAGAAGCAACATAGCACAAAAAGTTTAGATTATTGGTCAGAGACAAGTGTACATTCTAGCTAGAAATGGGGATGAGCCTAGTTTGTGTGACAGAAGTCTCAAATCACTTCAAAAGAGAACTTTTCAGAATGTACATTTTCAAATGAATGAAATATACTGACTGTTTTTGTAAATATAAATTAGTGTCCTCAATGCTATGCTGAAACCTTTATCTTTCAGTGACGTTACACTTTTACAATGTTGTGGGCTTCAAACCTTATGGAACTTGATTTCACAAAGAATTTTGACTGGTTTATGTGGGTATTTTATGTGCCTCTTCCACAAAGAAATTTAAAGCTTAGTAGAGGCATATCTGATTTGAATGCTGTTAAATATCCTCCTTTTCTCAGTTTTCAAATGGGTAACTTTCCAAAACACACAGAAAGGATGATAAAATATGAAAAGAGTAGAGTTAGAGAAAAAGGTCACCCCACAGTCTAACAAAAACAAAAATACAGAAAAATACAGAAGACTTTTCGTATAATTTTCAGAAAAGCTGCTGGTATAGCTTTCTGTCAGCCCGTGCAGGGACAGATCAAACTAATGCTTCAAACAACTGAGATTTCACAAGACTATTATTGAAGTAAATATTAACACACTGTAGCAATCCACATAGCAATTTCTCTGATTTCATAATTACATTTCTAACTTGCTCTTTTATTGTGAACAAATCTTTTTCTTTTTCTTACTGTATAGGTTTTATGCACACAATGTTCTTTGGTCAGCTGCTTGTTTACTGAAAGTGTACCCACATGTTTTTGTGTAAATATTTAATCCTCACGTTTTCTATGTAATATGGCCTAATAATCATCGTCTTGAGTATTAATTAGAGTTCCATAAGAAAATAAAGAATGCCGTACCATGGCTGAAGAATTGTACAAGCAGCATTAGCTATGTCTGAACCAAAAGGGAATAAATGAGTTGGCTTAAAGGATAAACACAGCTCTGATAGTCTAAACTAATGAACAGGTAGACAGAACAAGCGCATTACAAAATTGGATACCGATACCTAGGAAGGGAAGACAGAAGCATTTGCAACTAAAATTCAAGGAGAAAAATAGAAAAACACTTGAGGTCAAGAACATAATTCCTCCCTCCAATACAAATAATATCAGAAAGAGAATATTTGGGGCTAGCTGAAAGGATATTCTTAAATGTCTGTATGTCACAAATGCAAAGAAAGTTCCATTAAAAAGTGGGCAGAGGTAGACTTGAAGGTATGAGCATAAATATTCCCACACACCATTTAAGGGAGGAACTGAAATTTGGCAGGGAAATAGAAGTCATTGGCCTTTGTGATTAAGCATTTTAGCCTTTGTGATGAAGGGAAAGGTTGAATCAGTCAGATGTACAATAGCTTTCTCCATTAGAAAAGTTTGGAATGGACCTTTGTAAAATTAGGTACAATTGCCTGGAAATTGCAAGAAAAAGCCCCAATTCCTGCAGTGTAGTCCAAAACACAACAAGTGTAGCCAAGGGAGGATTCCTGCATGCTGGGGAATCCTCAGGAGGTGCAGAGTTCCTGTAGCATCACCCTCGCTCCTAAACACTGATATTGGGAGCATGGGAAATAGCTTATACCTGCTAGCACCTAAAGGGCCTTTGGCAACCAATAAAAATTAGAGCAGTCTTCAGGCTGCTCTGATTTATGCAGTGGACCGTGTTGGCATCCAGGTGGCCTCAGGATTGAGTCAGTGCAAAGGTGATTTATAGTCACCTTTTCACCCTCCCTTGCAGATTGATGCTGAAACGTACTTGACTATACCAAGGCATGGTATTAAATAATGGCAGTAAGCTGATCGTAGGAATATGGAAAAGATTGCTTATAGGAAAAAATAATTACAGATGAAGATGACAGCAAAAATCATAGAAGTTAATTAAAAGAGATGAGTTAGTAGTACGTGCATATGATGATGGATATAACTCGGGCATTACTTTTGTTGGCATGTTACATGAATGTGTCTTTACATAAGGCCTCATTTTTAGAGGATTGACACCAGAGGAACACAGACATCGCCATATCAGATCAGATGAGTGGTCCATCTAGTCCATCATCCTGCAGATAAAAGGTGACCAAGTATGGAATAACCCGTCCAAGTTTCTTCTGAATTTCAATCAGTTAGAACTTGACTTATGCACTGAAGCAGAATGGGGGGGAGGGAGCTTTATTCCTTACACATTTTTATTCTGCCTGATATAACTGTTGGTGTTATGATTATCCATACAATCTTATTATCCATTTTTTTTGTTTGTTTTTCATTCTGCTAAATTCAAAGCCTTAATGATAAATTGGGTCAATGAATTCCACAGGTTAAATTTGCTTTGTGTAAAAAAGGAGGCATGCCTCCTAAAGATTCATGAAACAATCCAGGCCAAGTCATGGACACAAAAAGGGGACAATTCTGACTGTTTAGGGGGAAACATTACAGCATTGGAGATAAGAATGTGAGTGTAAATCTAAACTGAAGAGACTTTAGGGATTGTCTTCACTGCATTGTTAGCTTGAGCCACAATTCAAGTGTTAGCCCTAACTAGATTTCTGTGCACACACACTCATCTCTGGATCGAGTTAAGTGGTCCTAGCTTTAAGCTTGAACTGGCTGGCCTGACAGACGGGGCAGGTTGAAGCACTAATGCTCCAAATGCTCAAACTAGTAATGCAGGGAGGATGCAGCAGCCTCAGTAACAACTGCTAATCCAATCTCTCTGTGTTGCTTCACTGTTGTTTTGCAATGTTGTCACACTCACTAAAGCTAGGCTAACTCAAAAGCAGTAACTCGGGTGTACTAACTCAAGCTTCACTGAGCAGTGAAGACAAGCCCTTAGGCCAATTAGATTTCCCATTGGAATTATTAAAAGAAGAACAAAAGAGTCAGGAAAACAATAGCAGGGATTCACCATTTCAGCGAGCTAATTTTCGATGTCTAAGTGCTAGGGGAGCGAAAAAGAATAAAAACACAAAAGGCAAACAGAAAGTGAAAAGGATGGTATTTGATCTGCCTTCTGTACTGCTGCTAATAAGGTATATTTGTCTTGTGATTCATGTGTATAAGCTCCATGAAACTTGACAGCCATGAGGTGAGCGATAAAGTCTCATCATGGACAAAAAACTAGTTAACGATAGAAAATAAGTAAAAATAAATGGCCAATACTCACCAGAGATAGAGATTAATGAGGGGCTGCTTTGGGGGTGGATCAACACAAGGGCCCTTGCTGTTCAATATATTGTGATACAGCATGGCCAGAGGGCAGCAGGAGAGTGTTAGCAAGGAGCCTTATTCCCTGCAAGGGGAAGAAGGTTTGCTATAGATTAACTAGAGCACCTGAAGCCAATTAGAGCACCAGCAGTCAGTCATGTGATAAAAAAACCCTGCTTCAGTCTGACAGTGTGGGAGTTGGAGCAGAGAGCGTTTTGAAGGAGTTGGAACAGAGAACAGTTTTGAAGAGAGAAAAAAGGAAAGTTTGGAGGAGTGCTGTGGAGAGCTGAGAAATCCAAAAAAGCCCTAGGTAAGGGGCAACTGGCTTATGTAGAAGAAGGACTAGAAGTCCCTTCACAAGCTGAAGGGCAGGAGAGGGAAGTACCCCAGGGGAAGGAACCGCTAGTTCAAGTGGTTCACCACAAACCTCAGGGCCCCTGGGTTGGGACCTGGAGAAGAGGGTGGGCCCAGGTCCCTCCCACTCCACTCCCCTCCTCAAGGACACTAGTGGGGTAATTAAAATACCGATTCAGAGGCAAGCAATGGGGCCCTGAACCTTCCCCAAAGAAAAGAAAGCATGAGACCCAGCATAACAGTACCGCAATTTGCCACACTATGTATTAACATCCTGGATGAGTGGATAACCACTGAGATTGCGTAGTTTGCTGCCACTATTAAATTATATAGGTTAGTTAAAACTAGGGATGAGTGTGAGGAACTGCAGAGGGGAAACTGTAACACAATGGCAAGTGAAATTGACTACAAACAAGTGCAAGGTGGTGGAATGCAAGGAACAATTCAAACTGCCTGTTTATTCAACTGGGTTCTCAGCTACTTGTAACCTCAAGGCATCATTATGGACTTCTCAGTGAATGTGCTTGCCCACTTTGTGGGTCAACCAGGTAAATAAGATGTTAAGCATTTTTAAGAAGAGAATAGTGACTAATATGATATTAGGACCACAGTGTATTAATCAAAGCCTTCACCTTAATGTATGTTCAGCTCTGTAGCAACATACTTAGCACAAATAAAAATATGTTTGATCTTTTCCAGCAGAGCCCTTACTATGTTCCTACTCTACGGGGACTGGTGCATTAAGGATAGAAACTGGCTGTACTATTTGTTCAGTTCTGCTCTTGGAAATGTTGTGCACTTTGATATTTATGTTGTCAAGCTGACTGTTGCACAAGCATGGTCACTGCACCTACACTGAAGCATCTGTACCAGGGTTCCTATGCACTCATAAGGAGTCGCCAGCTGGCCTCAGGTAGGCCAAGGGGAGGAGCAATGAGATCCATATTTATGTGAATCCGATGGCATCAACTTGTGCAACTGGCTTGGAGGGATTGCAGCTACATAGACTTGAAAAAGCAGATGGTTAGGTGAAGCGTGAAGGGAAGATAACATAAGACTATTTCATTTCCCCAGTCCCTCAGCATTTTGCCCACATAGAGCCTGATCACTTTGGCTCTATGCAACTGGATCAGATTTCACCCATAGTGAAACACATCCATGTGTCAGAAGGCAGCACTGTGCCAAAAGGAGCCATATGAATGAACAAGGGAATGTAAAGTGTAACCAAACAAGAAAATGCATATAAGAAATATTAAAAGACCAGGTTCAAAGAAATATGAATGCAAACAAGGTAAGAAAAACAAAAGTAGAAAGTGAAATGGAGTAAAAGAAATAAAGGTAAATGATAAAAAATGTATTCAACACTGGAAGGCATCTTATAAGCCATTATGAGATGAGACACTGTACTACTGAGAGTTTAATGACAGACAAATGTTTTATTTTTGGTTTTGGTCATTTGAGATTAACACTTGAGTTGTGAAAGTGCTCAGAAATGACTGATAGTAGCTTTTAAGGCCCTGATCTGAGAATGGGTTTAAGCTATGCCAAAAAGAAGGTATAGTGATAGTTTGCACAAATTCATAGATTTCAAAGCTGGAAGGGACCATTATGATCATCTAATCTAATCTTCTGTATACACAGATCATAGAACTTCCCCCAAAAAATTTCTAGAGGAAGTCTTTTAGAAAAAAAACTTTTTTAAAAATTGCCAGTGATGGAGAATCTACCATGACGATGATTTGGTCTAATACAGGGATCGGCAACCTTTGGCACGTGACCCATCAGAGAAATCTGCTGGTGGGCTGGGACTGTTTGTTTTCCTGCAGTGTCCGCTGGTTCAGCTGATTGCAGCTCCCACTGGCCACAGTTCGCCATTGCAGAACAATGGGGACTGTAGGAAGCAGCAGCCAGCACATCCCTCGACCCACACTGCTTCCCACAGCTCCCATTGGCCTGGAACGGCGAACTGCAGGTAAACAAACCGTCCCATATCACCAGCGGATTTCCCTGATGGGCTGTGTGGCAAAGGTTGCCAGTCCCAGTTCTAATAGTTAATTACCCTTGGTGTTAAGAATTGATGTTTTATCTCCAGTGTGAATTTGAGTATCTTCAACATCTAGCCATTGGATTCTTTTATGCCTTTGTCTGCTAGATTGAAGAGACCATTATCAAATATTTGTTCCCCATGTCGGTGCTTACAGATTGCAATCAAGTCACACCTTAACCCTCTCTTTGATAAGCTAAAGAGATTGAGCTTCTTGTGTCTATCACTATAAGGCACGTTTGCTAATCCATTAATCATTCTCATGGCTCTTCTCTGAACCCTCTCCAATTTATCAACATCCTTCTTGAATTGTGAATACCAGAACTAGTCACAGTATAACTCAAAACTTCTAACACATGCAAAATAAGGCATGTGAGGGTGACCTGTGCCAGAGCAGTTGTCCATGGGAGAATTCTAGGTGAGTTAACAATAAGTAAATAGTGGTAACCTCACTTTACAGATTGGTAAACTGAAGCACAAAGAACCAGCAACAGGACCCATATGTCCTCACTCCCTCTTTCCTGCTCTGATCACTAAAATCCTTGGAACCTGTACTATAATATAATATCATAGGCTAACAAGGTCCATAAGTCAGTGGTTCCAAAACATTTGCTCATGTGTTTGTTTATAGTAAAGTGAAACCTCGCTACAACGCGATGTTTGGGGTCCAAAAAATTCCATCGCATTAAATGCAGGGTCACGGTATAGCGGGGTTTCAAGCCGGTCAGTTTAAGTCAGTGGTCCCCAACCCGGTGCATTGATGTGCGCTGCCTAGTGCTTATTGTCCAGCAGGAGAGAGAAGCCGTGGCCCATGCCTTCTGGGGACAGAACTCCAAGGCTGCAGGTGCCGGTGCTCTCTGTCCCCAGCAGGTGTGGGGCCGTGGCTTCTTTCTGGCTTCAAGAGGAGTTGCAGCCCCATGCCTTCCAGCGACAGAGTGCACCAGCACCCACAGCCCCGGAGTTCTCTGTGCCCGGCAGGCAGGGAGCCGCGGATCCTCTTGAAGCCAGCAAGAAGCCGCGGCCCCGCGCCTGCTGGGGACAGTGAGCACCGGTGCCCGCAGCCTCGGAGTTCTCTGTCCCCAGCAGGCGCAGGGCCGCAGCTTCTCTCCCCTGCTGGGCACTAGGTGGGGGCATATCAATGTCTTGGCAGGTGCCATGGCATTGGAGACCACTGGTATTAGGCCTTAAAGGGGAGCCAACTTATGATCGCATTATATGCGATTTTGTGTTATGGCGGGGCGCGTTATTGCAAAGTGTGACTGTATTTTAAATACCCTGTCAAACCCTGATGTTTTGGGCTCCCTCTATATTTGCATCTCCCTCAGACTCCCAGAAAAAGTCATCATTGGTTCACTGCATATTATTTTTATATCACTGCACTGATGTACTTGTTTTTCCTCCTTTCTTACACAGACTGTCACCCCACTTCTACCATGAGTTCAGTTTTAAAGTGTAAACCATCCCCCTAACTCCTCAGATGATCAGGCACCTCCCTTTATAGCAGCATAAATCCCCTGAAGTCTATGCCCCATCAAGGGCTTGTCCACTCTCACTGCTGCTGTTCAGAAGAAGGATTGAGTCCCTGCAGCTTTCAAGTGTAAGAGAGCAGACAATCCAATAATCTGTTATGAAGTGTACACTCATGGCCTGGAAATCCAGAACCAGGGATGTGCCACTAGGGCTTGCCTCATATGTAACCCAATACTCAGTAACTTACCCCCATCTTGGAGTCGCTCTCCCAACAAATTCCTGAAGATTTCATCAGATGACATGATATTTAATTAAAGATTAATCTTTAATTCCTGGAGACTCCAGGACAATCCCGGAGGGTTGGCAACCCCTCCAACCCCACAGAATAGCTCACAGAATCTGGAACTGCTGACGTCACCAGAGTGTCTGAGCCTGTAAAAATACTGCTCCCAGTGCTCCTGGGAGGACAACAGAGAGGGGAGACCACTGCAGCTATATGTCTTTGAAGTTAAAATTCTGTAGAGATAAGAGGGGACTTGGCTATCTTCTTGCCCTGACCCCTGAAGTGGTTGCCGCTACCACTACATCTTTCCTGCTTGGAGAATTGTGGGTCTTCTTTAAAGGGCCTCATCCCTTGAAAAATGACATTCCTCAAATCTTAACTGTCCACGGTTAAGGTGTCTGGGCTGTAGTAAGATGAGTCCCTGAAACAAAAACTCTTGTGTCAGAGGCCTAGTCTGAGGCCTGTAGCCTGAACCAAAGTACTTCCAGGCATTGCTAAGCAAAAGCTGGGCTGTGAGCCAGAGGCAGGTCTCACAGAAGTGGCGAGAAGAGGAAGTTGTGCCAAGATGGCATCAAGACATTCCATAGACATAACAAGGAACAGGCTGGTGCGTCTTAAAGACAGGACAGCATGATGGATAGATCTGTTTGTCTGGAACAACATGATCAAAGGGGAGACAGCATCTAATGAGCCAAGGGGCTGTACCTCAATACATCAGCAGGGATGAGTAATCTGTCCTGTAACTATATAAAAATAGGTTCCAGAGTGCATATCTTTGGTCAGTGGAAAGTCCCGCCACTGACTGAGCTGTGTCCATTGCCAGGGGGCACATATTCATAGTATGTCCTGTATAGTCTATAGGAAACTATTACTGTGCTTCGTTTGACAATAAACCTGCCTTGGGTTCCTTCGTATCTTACTAGAGTCTGTGGTCTTTGGGGGTTCTCGCAGGGTTTGCTGTGTCAGCTATCTGCACAGAGCCGGGGCAGCACACAGAGGGAACACGCACACAGCCGACTGTTATCATCACTGAACAAGAGCAGAGCACTACACCGGCAGCTACTGACAACAGGGGTCTTGCAGGTGAAGAAGAATCAGTGGTGTGGAGTCTAGATATAGTCTAAGTGAAATTTGTTTCATCTTCACATGTATGTGTCAGTCCTGGAATACAGGTAGTCACCACAGGTTGCAGGGCTATTCCTTCTTTCAGGAAGCTTCGCCCAACACCACAGTCTGCTTCACAGAGAGCAAGTCTGCCTCAAGAACTGACACTAAGCAGAGCCTATGGCAGAGGACAAAATTCTCCTTCCCTCACCCCGAACCTTGTACACTAACAAAAGCACACAGTTCTGCCAGGACTGACTGTTTGCTCACATGCTCAGAATAGAACCTGAAAGGCTGTGTGTAACAACAGCGCTTGATGACATCTGCAATAACAGTATATAGTTTAATGTGTAAATTTTACAATAAGACTTTTAAAATGATATCACAATAAATTGCAATTGTTTCATCAGGTGTTTCTTTCCGTAGCAAGAAATTACTGAGGGACCATTTAAGGAAACCAGTATAGGTGAATTACAATCTGATAAGATTCTATGCATGTGTAGCTCTCCTATTGTTAACAGGAGAAATATTTACACCTTAAAGGCCCACACTGCATTACTCATACCCTCCAAACTTCCTTAGCACCAAGGGGAGTTTTAGGTACGTCAAGAATAGATCAGTTCCTTAGTAGGTGAATATAGAATATATTGCGCAGTAAGCCATATTTCATCTTTAGAATATATCAGATTTCAAGACAATATCAAGTTAGTTGCACTAAATATTTCCAGATTTTACAGTCCAACATTTCAGCCCCCTGGCTCATTTCAAATAGTGCTTATGGCTGGAGTAATTAAAACAAAGTTTGTGAGTCGAGAGGCTAAAAACCAAAACACTAGTGCACCTACATTTAATTACTAGCTACTCTAAAAGAATACACTCTCACAGTGACAGATGACATTTAGCCTCTCTGACTTTGTAACCTACATGATGATAAAATGGGGTTACATTTTTTGAATTAAACTGATAACACGACCAAATCGATTTCATTAGTATATCTGTCATATTTGCTGTTAATGATGGCTAACAGTGGAATAGAACCTGACAACAATCCCTGAAAAACTGTGCAGAACAAAATTATATTATACTGGCATTCATGAATTTTAATACCTTTTTTATCATGAGTTTTTTTTAACTCCCTTTTTAAATTCTAAGCTCACAAGAAGAGAATTAAACTTTCTGCACCTGTCTCAACTGCTATTATTTCTATTGTTACAAGTTAATAGGCTTGAGAATGGAAGACATTTCCACTAACTAAAACAAAAAAGGCCTTGTTGAGAGTCTCTTGTGAGTGCTTTGGGGGAACTGATGAATCTGTGCTGCTCAACTGTTGACATCAGAGTCATTTCTCCTGAATGACTTGAAAGCTTCAGAACATCCAAATTGCTGTTTAGAAGACTGTTTGTGGAAGATGCCATTTGTATTTAATAGACTGTGGGGTATAGTTTCCACTTGACACTTGTGCATAACTCCCTTTAATGCTAATAGGAGTGCTGCAATATGCAAAATGAGAATATACTTATTTGCCTATCATGAATCATCATAGGGCTATAATCCCATTAGAAGAGCTTAAATGTATGTGAATTACAAGTGTATAAGTAAGGAACTACTCAGCTTATAGCTACAATTGAGAACACCAAAATACCCTTAGGTAATGAGATAACTTGACCTGCCTGGTACTTGAAAATGTGGTAAGATTTTATTAACATATCATACTGAGCTGTAAGACCATTATCCTCTCCTACTTCAAATCCCTCATTAAGACCCACTTCTTTGGTAACACCTACAGGAAGCTGGTTGATTAATAATGGATAGGCTGAGGGGCAATCTGGCACAGTTAATGTATATTTATATATATTGCAGAAGACTAGAAGAAACTAATGTACCAGTGTTTAAAAAGTGTAAATGGAATGACCTGGGTAATATAGGCCTGTCAGCTTGCCATCAATCCCAGGAAAAATAATGGAATTAAAGAAGGGTAATACAATTACTGCCAATCAAGGTGAGTTTAAGGAAAATAGATCCCGTGAAACTAATTTGGTGCCTTTTTTGATGAGATTCCTAGTTTGGTTGATAAAGGTAATAGTGTTGATGTCATATACTTAAACTCCTGCAAGGCATTTGACTTTGTGCCACACAACATGTTTAAGTAACTAGAATGATACTATATAAACATGGCAGACATTAAATGGATTAAATTAGCTAACTGACATGTCACAAAATGTCATTGTAAATGGGTAATCATGAAGGATACAATTCTGTCATGGAGGACACCAATTCCGTGACCTTCTGGGACCTTCATGGTGTTTTCTGGGGCAGGGCAGAGCAGCTGTCAGCCTTGGGGCTGCTAAACATCTGACTGGCGGCCAGCCATGGGGCTATATAGCAGCAGCCACCAGAACAATGCAGTACTCAGCTCTGGGGCCGCCAGAGCAGCAGCCAGCTTTGAAGCAGTGGACCCTGGAACAGCTGGCCTGCAGCAGACCCAGGACGACTGGAACAGCAGCCAGCTCTGGGGCAGCAGCAATCAGAACAGTTGACCAGCAGTCAGACCCAGGGCCATCGAACAGCTGACTGGCAGCCAGCCCTGGGCCAGCCAGAGCTGCGGTCCCTAGCCTACTGGAGCAGTGGCTGGGGTGGGTCAGCCCTACCTGGGGCTGAGGCTGGTGCAGCTGCAACCCCTGGCAGTGCTCTGTTTGTCCCCCAGCCCCCAGGATATTTTTAGTAAAAGTCAGGGACAGGGCATGGGCATCCATGAATTTTTGTTTATTGCCCATGCCCTGTCCCTGACTTTTACTAAAAATATTAGTGACAGAATCATAACCTTAGTAATCACCAAAGAGCAGACATGTTTCTAGTGGAATCCTGCAGGGTAGAGTTCTTGGTCTTATGCTGTTTGATTTTATATTTTTCTTCCAGGTCACTGATAAAAATGTTAAAGTCTGCTGATGACATAAAGTTTGGGGCAATGGCAAAGAAAAAGAATAGGTCAGTGATACAAAGTGATCTGGATCACTTAGTAAATTGGGTGCAAGCAAACAATATGCATTTCCCTACAGCCAAATTTAAGGGCAGACATCTAGGAACAAAGAATTTAGGCCTTACTTACACAATGAGGGGACTTTATCCTGGGAAGCAGTGACTCTGAAAAGGACTTCAGGGATTATGGTAGATAATTTGATGACCATGAGCTCCAGTACAATGCTGTGGCCAAAATGGAAAACTCAAGTAGGAGTAGGCAGATTATATTACCTCTGAATATGGCTCAGAGAAGAGCCATGAGAATGACTTAAGGTTAGCTTACCCAAGTGAATGTTAACGGCTCACTTCATCAGTTTATACGTGCCTACATGGGGAACAAAACTTTGATAATGATATCTTCAGTCTAATAGGCAAAGATATAACAAGATCCAACAGGTGGAAGTTCAAACTACAAGTAGGGTGCAAATTTTTAACAGTGATGGCTATTAATCATTGGAAAAATGTACCAGGGTTGTGGTGGATTCTCCACTGCTGATAATTTTAAATCTAGAGTGGACGTTTTTCTAAAAGTTGTGCTTTAGTTCAAACAGAAATTAATTCAATGTAAGTTCTGTTGCCTATGATATTCAGGAGGTCAGGCTAGATGATTACAATGGCCCTTCCGGCCTTATAATCTATTAATCTATATTTTATAATGGTATATATGCAGATATAATGTATATAAAGTGCTTCCTGTTTTGCTTGTATCCTTTTTCCTTCCCTTCCCTACATTTCTTGTCTTAAAACTTCAAATTGTTCAGCCAGGGACCATATCTTCCTATATGTCTGGCTAATGCCTAGTACATTGTGGATGGCAATGCGATTCAAATAATAATACTCACATTTTAAAGGGCTTACCCTAAGCATTGGTTCATTGGGATTCAGCACCACAGTGACAGCATGAAATAGGGAAAAGCAAAGAAACATAAGGGAAGGAGATAAAAGGACAACAGCAGGAAGTAAATCAGGTTTAAGAGAGCAGCAGTGGTGCAAACATCCAGCTGTGCATGTCTAACAGGGAAGTTATTTGATTTTGTAATTTTCAGACGTTGTAGATTTCTTCCCTGAGTGAGCATGGTGGACAATATCACCCATGAAGCTTCATGAAAGCAGAAACTATTCCACCCACTGGGAGTAACAGAGGACAATTTTGCCTAATAAGTCCTATAGAAATAATGAAATTGTATTAGGTTTCAAATATTTGCAATTCTTCCTTCTCCTGCTATTACACTGTTCTGTTTTTTCATTGTAAAACTTAGTCTAAGATCCACTCCCAAAGTAGGCAATTGCATAGAATGAGAATGATGAAATGATACAGTCTAAAAAATAGAGAGAGAGAATGCTAGTGATATGCTTAGTCATTTGTTTGATAGCAACTTGGTAGGTGTTCCGGTAGTTAAGCTAAACTAGTGGCCATGGAATAACAAAAGAGTAACTCATGGAATGTAACTGTCTGTCATTAGTTTATGGACACAGACAACATTGATCTGCAGCATAGACATTAAAACGTATCATTGTTGTCCAATGCATTCTCCTTGCCTTCCTTTCTTAGAAGATATGCTAGTAGATTTCCATCCTCTTGAATTCTGTAGGGGTTTTAAGCAAAAGTGATACATTGGGCAACTTTAAAGAACTTTACAGCATGATTACAGATATATATGTCACACAAACACCAACAATTCTGTTCAACAAACATTGAGAAATATACACAGATATTGTCAAATCCACCTTTCAACCCATAGTTGTGATAAGATACAGAAGCATTGCTTACTGTCTAAATCTAATTAAAGAGTATTCAGGAATGAGAAGGAAATCAATGTCTAATATTTTTTCCAGTTGTTTTCCTCATCACTGCTAATATGTCACAGAAAATGCCAATACACTGAATTCATACATGTGCTTTGTTGCATTTACAATGATAGCGACAAGGTCAGTTGTGACAGAATATGCTGCAAATCACCAACAAGTTCTTCAATGAATAACTGGGTTATCAAACTGCTTAGTCAAAGTCTGCAGGCAAATATCAGTGACTAACAAATGCTAACTGCAGGATCTCTTTGATCATAAATATATCTTTAATTTTAACCATAGAACCATCACCTGATTATCTGTAAGAGCCTTGACAGCTCACAGGTTAAATAGTTGTTGTACTTTTTTGTGGTGAAAGAGCTATCCAAATACAGTGTACTGTTTATTTTATAAATAATTTTGTTAATGTGATTTTTTACAATAAATCAAGGGAGTTTCTAGTAGTAAGCATCTCTCCATAAACCAGGCAATTGACTGAAAACATAAGGTTGCAATTTTCCTTGTCACAGAGCTGAGAGAGAAGAATCTTGAAAAAGCTGGTGAACCTTTTCCTGGCATGGTTTTCCATTGTGCTCACACTAGATCCAATTTGTCCTCTATCCCACACCAGTTTGATATTATTACAGTAGATTATTAACACTGAGAAACACTGACTCATGAAGTGAAGATTACAAAAAGTGATATTTTACATTACATTCCTACACTGGGGCTCCAGCTCAAATTGTGTCCAACCTTTGGACTTTGTCAAGTGGACAGATATGTTTCTCACTTTTAGGCTATTAATTTTGAATTATTAAGTCAATTTTTTAGTGTCCATAGAATTAGAAAAAGGATTATCCAGAGCTAGTGGTTTCAGTGAATCCCTGACAAGCAGCACATTATTAAAAGAAATATTACGTTGTTTGCTTTTTTAACTTGGACTATAATTAATTGAATGCATATTAAGTGTTGTTAGATGTCAATAGAAGATGATTACAGCATAATGTTACAGAGGAAAACTGATGGGTCTCAGTTACTCATTTTAAAAGTATTTCTGCACCAAAAGCTGTGGATATGTGCCTACTGAGATTTTTCAAAAGTGCTCTGATTTTTAAAGGTATTTAGGCACTTAAATTTCATGGTAGTTAGCTGCCTAAATTTCTTTAAAAATCTGACCCCAAGTGCCTAGATGCTTTTGCAAATACTTCTAGACATGTATCTGCATCTTTAGGTGCAGGAAACCTTTCAACATCTGGCCCATACTTCTTATTTATGCTCAGATAAGTCAGTAAACTGTATAGTAGAAGGAGGTGTATTAAACTGCATACCTCCACAATATTAGAAAGGACTTTCGGTGAAATCTTGGTTTCTCTGAAGTCAGTGGGAGCTTTGCTCTTGACTTCAGTTAAGCCAAGATCTCAACCATTATGTCAAACCATCTTGCAAAGATATCAGACAGTGACCAAAGACCACAGGAACTGGGCTTTGGTATATCTCTGCTGCCCAGCATTCACAATTAGACCCCACTGGTAACTTCCTTTAGACTTGTGGCAAACAGTCCATGAAAGGCAAAAGAGCTAAAATAAGATAACGATCAATCAAAAGGATATAAAATGTTGGGAGCATGCAGAATATTAATCAGTCTGTTTCCATAGTAAGGTACCATTTTCTCACTGTAACTCATGTGAAATAATAAAATGGCTCATTTGACTTTATTTTCTTGTAATTTAGACTTCAGTAAAAATCTTTGGACACTTAGGTGATCATCAGCAAAGTATTCTAATGAATTATTAGCTGACTTTTCGTTATTTTCTCTCTGTCAAATATTGTCATTTACTTTGATGTCCAAGTCAAGCATATTATCTGGAAGAAGAAAAAAGGATAAATTGCTTCTGCTTTTTCAGTATTTTCTCTATTGCTATCTGCTTTAAAGTAGGTGAGAACTTCTGTCTCTGAAATAAGTATATACACATATCCCGACCTGAGGAATGCTAAGCTTCTTGGCAGCATTTTATAATTCAAAATAAGTCATGTTATGTTTTAATTTATTGAGCCAGATCCTCAAGGGTTTGATTGGATTCAGCTCCATTCACTATAATGAGTAGAAAAGTAATTTTTACCATGCTACTGAAGTCTGTGAAGTTGCATTTTTTTACACCAGCTGAGGCTCCAGCCCAGTGTATTGGTTTTTAACCAACTTTGACACATAAAATATGTTGTAGGTAAAAGCCTGCACGCTGTACCGTGATGCCATACTTAGAAGACCACAGTATACTATACCAGATACTACATGTTTAATAACCTGACACGTTGTACAAAGAAGATACTGTGGGGCTGATTCACCACTGGGTTTAGTCCAGTTTTATGTCAGTATAATTATACTGATTTCAGTGGAGTTTCACTGGCACAAAACTAAGGAAACACAATGGTTTGTATCACTCATAACTCACACAAGGTGCAGTTATGTGGGAGAATGTATTTAAGATTATTGGCAGAGGAAGGACTAATATAAAAATGAGCAATAAACGGTATGTCTTGACAAACTATTATAACTACAGAGAATATCAGTATGAATGTAATTGAGATAATTCGAACCACTGACATTTCAAAATTCATAAAAGCAAAACAGGCCAGGCCTGGGCAGGTTCTTGAGATTCCCACCAAGAGCTTTTTCACTCAGTTTCTCCATCACACTATGTCCAATTCTCGGGCAATACTTCACCCAGTTCACTGGGATCCATAAACTCAGTTTGACTCCAGCTCATGATTTAGGTTACTTTATTCAGCATGTAACAGCTCTATGCCCACATTGGCTGGGCCCAGACACACAAGATTTAGGTACCAAGGTGAAACCACAATTCCAAATCATGTTACACATACACAGTTTAGATACATTTTTCCTTACTATTAACATCTATACTTCTTGAATCTAACGGTTTGGACATCATACAGCTCATATAAGGACCAATCACTTATGTCCTTCATTTATTTACATTTCAAGTTTATCAGTTCATGGTGCTCCCACTTATCTCACTAGCCTGAAAACACCATGTCTAGCACACAGCCTTTCACACCCTTGTTTACAGTTTAACCTGGCACTCAAATCAATATATATGCAAGTTTATTCATGCCCAGAGAAATCTATGCCTACACTGAGGCGGTCAACTTCTGCACTATTGGGTACGGTATGACAGTGGGGTTAAGTGAAAAAAGAATAAATGAACTCTCCCATCTATAGCTGCAAAGTTATGTCTGGATGTAAAGGAAGGGTTTATTGTATTTCAGTATTTATTTATCATCCTTGGTTTTCAGTAATTTCCAGCTCTTATTTTTCTGTTCATTACATACAGAAATTCTTTCTGCTTTCACTTATTTTATCCATCATTACTATTTATATTTGAATGTTTCAGGGTTGATGTGCACATAAAAGTAAGGCAATTCTCTTTTGCTTTAATTTGTGGCATCTCGATTCCTGTAGGTTTATTCTTTGCTTCACAAGCTAAATCACTGTGATTTTTATATTTGATTTTCTTGGTGGCCCACCCCTTCACTGGCATATGGATGATATGTTTCCTGTAAAATATGGAAAGCAAACTGGGATGTTAATTTCTATATTTAAGAAAAGGCGGTGAGATAAAATATACATTTCCATTCATCAAATTCATGAGGCATCTGAAGAGATGGGTCTCCTAACTACTCATTTTATCAATCAAGCAAATAAGCTGATGGAGAAAGAAAGTTTATTTTCTATCTGGAGTGGATTGCTACTGTTCCTTCAAGTGAATATTCTCCAAGTGTCTTTCTATTTCATTAGCATTTAGGTACATCAGAGAGACTCCTTTGTTTATTCAGTTATTGTGGGCCATCCATTTGGGCCAGATTCTCAGATAGTATAATTTGACATAGCTGCACTGAAATTGTGTGAGCAGAGAAAGTAACTAAACTCCAGAGCATTTCCATTATTTTTTTATTAAATAGGATGTCACTATTTTCTGGATCCTTCATGCTTCAGGGCCGCCCTGGGGGGGGTGGACAAGTGGGGCAATTTGCCCTGAGCCCTGCAGGGGTCCCCACGAGAGTTTTTCGGGGACCCTGAAGTGGGGTCCTTCATGCGCTCCAGGGGCCCAGGCCCCTGGAGCTTCTTCTGCTCCAGGTCTTCGGCAGCCAGGGGTCCTTCCACTGGAGTGGAAGGAACCCCTGCCGCCAAATTACCGCCGAAGCGGGATCTGCTGCCAAAGTGCCGGGTCTTTGACGGTAATTCGGCAGCGGAGGGCTCCTGCCGCGAGTCTTCAGGGCCCTTCAGCGGCGGATCCCAGAGTGGAAGGACCCCCCGCCGCCAAATTACCACCGAAGCGGGGGTCCCCTGCCGCCGAAGACCCCAGGGCCCCTGAATCCTCTGGGCGGCCCTGTCATGCTTACTTACTCATTCACATTTCCCAGTACAAAGCACCATTATCTAGGTGGCTGTTCATTGGTGCATCAAAATATGAGCCAGTTATTACTACTGAGACCATAACCTGGGGTTAATTTTTATGCAAACTTTCAGGTATACTTAGCACTAGCCATTAGCAGGTGTATTTATTTAATGATCATGTACTGTCTCCAGACTTGCTTGAGCAAATGTGACACAGCATAATATACCATGATCTTCTTATGAAGACCTTTCAGCATAGTATGCAAGCATTTTACCCTGCCACATGCTTTATTTGTCATCCTTTCTTTTTAATAACTTTTCTCAGTGTGTTTCAAAAAATCTTCCTAGTGGTCTTGCTTTTGCTTCTGCCTCTACTCTTCTGTACTGATACATCTGCACTGCTGTGACCCAGGGGCATCTTTGGTGCCAGCTGGCAGAGGGCAAGAGGTGCATAGGGTGAGAGGTATCCTCTGGGACCTGTCTCTGCATAATAGCTCATCAGAGGGGAGGTCTATATTGAAATCCTGTGTCACACTGACTATCATAATTGTTATGAAATGTATGGATGGATAATATGAAAGGCATTATGTATATAAACTAAAAAACGTGCTCTTAAGATCTGTGAAGTGGGCCTGGTTACCAAAAGGTGATGAACAAGTTTCTTTCAGATATGTGATGTTTATCTATCCATCTATCTATAAGTAAATTGAGTATTGTATGTATGGTTCACACTGGATGCCCTTTTACAGTCTGAACCAAATGCTAATGAAGGGATAGTAGAATCTTCCAGCATGGAAATAGACAGGAAGAAATAGACTAGCAGGTGGGAATCCTATTTACAGTTGAAGACAATGGATTTTTGGACTATAATTGTAAGTACAGGAACTCACTCTGCATCCTTCACCTAGGAAGAAAGCTGACAGTGTGGTTGATTGAAAAAGGGATCACACCCAGGATTGGCTGAAAAACATTGCAAAGGCGTTGGGGGTCAGATAAACTTTGTTAAGCCTGTGGATGTCTAGTTAAGTAAGTCTAGGTTCTAGAATGTGTGTTATGATGTTATTTTACATGTAACTGTGACAGGGCATGCATGCCCCACACTGGGTACTGTAGGGATTAATTCCTCTCTTTGGGCCAAGGAGGCTACACCCTCTCGACCCTGCTGGACATGATCTGGCTGGAGCCCAGCTCATTCAGGGCTCATTCTGCACAATGCAGAGGTCAGCCAGATGGCAGTGGCCCATGCCCCCTAGGCCCTCGATGCCACGGGAGAAGAAGAGACTGGGGGAACCCTGAGACTACAAGCCATGGAGAAGCAGGTAGGAAGCAGCCCAGGGAATCTTTGCAGGAAGGTAGTTGGAGAACCAGAGACTAGCTCAACGTGTTTTGGCTGGATCCCCACCAAGCTGGTGGCCATGGGTTGGGACCTGATGGAGAGACAGGTCCCAGGTCCTCTTATCCTGGCCGCTATCCATCCTGAGGTGGTGGCCCACCTCACCAACCATATTGATGCTGGCTGCTAGGCTGCCTAGCCCTGCTCATGAGGGCAACCCTACTGACTCTGGCTGCTAGGCTACATGGCACTGATAGAAAGAGCAACTTTCAATGGTCCCTCTATATTTTTCCATCCATATGCAGAATGAATTTTGTTATGGGCACCAATATCAAGGTAATATGCGGATGTGCGCCCCCAGTAGAAACAAAAAACCTAAATATAATATATGTTGTTAAAGAGTTACCATAGGGATAATTACCCCAGCCAAGACAGGTTTAGCATTTTAAAACTCACTACTCAAAGAATTAAATTTAAGCATAAGAAAGAAATAAAACTGTGAAATGCATAGAGCAGTCAAAAAACTAAAATAACAGCACTTTGAAAGAATAAAATTACAGAGACTATATGTGCACTGCAGGAAGTATCAAGGAGTAACAATAACAACACAAGTATGCATTGGGAGGTGAGTGTGAAAGAGACAGAATGTATGTGAGTGTGACAGTGTGTGTGTGTGAGAGAGAGTGTGAGCAAGACAGTGTGCATGTGTGTCAGAGAGAGAGAGCAAGTGTGAGAGAGAGAGAGAGAGAAACAGTGTGAGTATGAACGGGCCCGCTGACAGGAATTCTGGCCAGGGCCATCCTTAGAGGGGACGGGGCCCAGGCCCGGGGCAGAAGTGACAAATCCATCACTTCCAAGACCTACCCCCGCCAGCTTGCAGAGACCCTCAAAGTGTGAGGCTTGGCCCCAGAGCAGCCACACGTGCCTCAAAGCCCTGTGGCCTACTCTGGCAATATAAACGGGCCCAGGGCTCCCAGACACCATTACTGCAGCAGCCAGGGGCCTCTGGGCCCTTTTAAATTGTGTATGTGTATATGTGTGTGTGAAACAGAGACAGTGACAGTGTGTGTGTGTGTGTGTGTGAGAGAGAGAGAGAGAGAGAGAGAGAGACAGAGACAGAGACAGTGTGTGTGTGAGACACACAGAGTGTATGTGTGTGTGTGTGACAGAGACACTGTGTGTGTATGTGTGTGTGAGAGAGAGACAGAGACAGTGTGTGGGGGGGGAGAGAGAGACAGAGACTGTGTGTGTGTGAAAGAGAGAGAGAGAGACAGAGTGTGTGTGTGCTGGCTGTGGGGGGAGTGTATGAGCGACAGTACTCTGTCTCTTTAAGCAGAGAGGTACTCACCAGTCTGAAGGCTCCTTCAGGCTGCAGCAGCCAGCAGCAGCTCCCTCTAATTCCCAAGCCCAGTCCCCACTCCCCCACTCTGTGGAGATGGGGGTACATGGGCAGGGGGGAGGGGGACACCCTGACATTAGCTTCCTCCCTCTCCACCGTTCTGAACAGCAAGCAGAAGGGTCCCGGAAGCCACTGGCCAGGACACCAAAGCAGAGGGCAGGAGCAGTGTGGGAGAGGCACCTGCACACAAGTCACTGGATGTGCACGGCTCTATTAGTCAAGTCCACGACACTTGTCTGACTCTTGTGCAGCCGCACAGATGCACAGCTTAGAAAGAACACTGGCAACTATATGGACTCTGACTGATAGGCCACCCCGCCCTTATAGAAAGGGTGAATATATTGACTTTGGCTGTTAGGCCACACTACTCCGGGACCCAGAGGAGTTGTGCAGACTTGACCTAGGGTCTATAATAACCTTTGCCCCGCCCCAAAGGGGGACGGAACGTGCATGACCTGCGACAGTAAACTTTTGTTTACAATATTTCCCCTTGCTATCATTTGAATCTCTATTCTTTGTTAAATAACCTTTTTGATTTTACTATAAACATATCTAAATGCTGTGTGTTGAGCATTTAGGTGTAAGTGGTAAGCTGGTGTTTTCTGTTCTTTTGGGAGCACAGGATCTGGGAATTCTGTGATTGTCCAGTGGCTCAAGGATTGGGCACTCAGGGGGACACTCAGAGGACTTGGGAGTTGGAGTGTGCCTATCATTAACCTGCAAAGAGACAAAGAGGTCTGTGGAAGGCAGTAGAAAGAAGTGCTTCTGTTTTCACAGGCTGGTGGAGTTGGGGAATTGACACCTGGCAGGCACAGACAAGGCTGCCTCAAGCAAAGGACAGGTGGTAGTGAGGTTCCTTGCAAGTCTGGGTATATCCAGGAAGGGTCAAAACTGCATTTATGCATTGCTTTCTCAGAAACCAATACTGAGGTGCTCAACAGATTTCATAGAACCAAAATTGTCTGTAAATGATTAAGGAAAATGAGGAAACCCAGTCAAACAAATCTTTCTTCTAGAAAGTCACAAATAAATCAACAAGGAGTAGGGCTATCTGGAAAAATATGGTCCATGGTGTATATTGGACATCCACCTGCTCATTTTCCACAGGTTAAAGTTTGCATATCTCCACTGTGTACTAATTTACATATATTAATGCAAACATATTATGATGAGATCTTTGCGGGGTGCTGCCATTGTATCATGAAAGCATTGCTGTGCAGCCACCAAGTTACTTTTACTCAAGAAGTCCTGAGAAGATAGCCAAGTATCTCATTATTATAACGTGGATTGCATTTAAATCGATTACATTTATGTCTCTTCTCTGCCTTGCCCCGTCTCTTTGTTACCCTCCACGTTTATGATAAGAGAATGGGATCTCACAGATTAATGCCTCACAGTGGGGAGGGTAACACCTGGGAGCCTTATTTACATGTGGAAACCCTGGGAGCCATACTGTCTGGCAGCTTCCAGGTGAGCTGTGACGGAGCAGAAGAGTCTGGGAGATTTGGAGGTTGGGAGATGGGGCTTCCTGGCTCTTAGCTCCTCACCAGCCTGTAGGTGGAATGCTGAAGTGTTGGACAGATGAACATAAGGACGGCCATACTGGGTCAGACCAAAGGTCCATCAAGCCCAGTATTCTGTCCTCTGACAGTGGCCCATGACTGGTGCCCCAAAGGGAATGAACAGACAGGTTATCATCAAGTGATCCATGCCCTGTCATCCAATCCCAGCTTCTGGCAAACAGAGGCTAGGGACACCATTCCTGCCAATCCTGGCTAATGGCTCTTGATGGACCTATCTTCCATGAATCTATCTAGCTACCTTTTGAACCCCATTATAGTATTGGTCTTCACAACATTGTGACAGTCAGCAGCAACCCCTGAACTGCTAGTAGCCTTATAATAGCTGGCAACCATTAGGGGAGATTGGACACCTCATGGACACAGTAGCCAGAACTTTTGAACTGTCTTCCCTTATTGGTCTTGAAGCAGTTGAAGTGGTCCTAAGCTGGTTTTTGCTGAGCAGATTGCAGAAGTGCAGGGTTTGCTAACCACCAATCAAATGCTAACATGACCAAAGTCTGTGTTTAAGTATGTATAAAAGATTCTTAGTTTTTGTATAGAGTAGAATTTTTTTTGTACCAAGGTACAGAACTCTCCTTTCTTCTGCAGAATAAAGCAACCTTTCCTTATCCTTGTGTGGCTGTCACTGGCTTTCAGCTAGGCCAATGTCAGTTACATTTTGGTAACAGTTTCTGGCGACCCCAGATGGGACCCTCCTAGCTTGGACATCAGACTCCGGAAGGCTGCGGCGAACTAGGAGCAGGGCCACCGGGGTGTTTATCCCCTCTTCCTCACTTCACCGCGGCCCCTGGGGTTCGTGCTCTGATAAGGTGAGCCCTAATAGGATAAGGAAACACTTCCCGGGTTCTAGTTATATTCTGGTTACCTGGTTACTGTATTTCTGTCTTATACCTTTGAGTGTTAGGCGTGTGGGAGGAACTGAGCTTCTTGTTCGTAATTCCTCAGGGTGGAATCCATAGCATGCAAGGAAGCCCTGAGGTCGCATTAAGATCCTTCTGTAGCAGTCAGTGTAAGCAGAGATTGCTGGCTTGGATTTTTTGGATTACACCATTATTCCCCCCTTCTTTCTGTTTAATTCTCTATTTGAGTGCCAGAAAAGGGGATTGGTGGGTCTCAGTGGAAACCCTCTAACCCTCTAAGGAAAGCCATTTGACTGTTCTGTGTTGCAGGAGGCTACTGTGGAAATTTCTGGTGTCTCCGCTTCCCATGCTTTTTTGCTAGCTCCAGATTCCCCAGTTAACCTCTTGGGCAGAGACCTGGTGTGTAAATTGCATGCTCAGATCTTTTTTTTCAGATGACAGGATTGTCCTCCAGTTACCTCAAAACCAACTTCCCCAGCTGTGTGCTGTTCTGACCCAGGCTTCAGAGGACTCGATCCTGCCTGCGGACCCGATCCTACCTGAATGAATCAGGCAGGAGGTAAAAGCCTTCCTAAGAGACACTTTAAAAACAGACTTGAGCACTCTCTGGACAGAACCAGTGCGTATAACCTTGAAGCCAGGCATTGTAATTCCTCGAATTCCTCAGTACCCCATCCCCCAAGAAGCTCTGCTAGGCCCCTGGAACCTTATCACCACATTCCTGCGGTTGGGAGTGCTAGTTAGCACCAAGTCTCCTTTCAACACCCCCATTCTGCCAGTCAGAAAACCTGACACGGATCCAGAGGGAAAACCGGTATACCGATTTGTCCAGGACTTGCGTGCAGTGAATAGAGTCGTTCAGGCTAGACACATCGTGGTACCTAACCCTCACACTATCCTGACTGCCATTCCAGCAGGTACTGCTTGCTATTTGGTAATAGACTTGTGTAATGCCTTTTTCAGTATTCCCCTAGATCAAGACAGCTGGGATATCTTTGCATTTACATGGACGGATCCAGAGACCGGGAGGGCAGAACAGCTGACCTGGACTCAGCTACCACAAGGATATGTTGAATCGCCAACCATTTTCTCCTCTATCCTGACATGCGATTTAGCTGATATTAAGCTACCTGATGGGTCCACTTATCTCTTGTATGTGGATGACATCCTGGTTTTTTCTCCTGATCAGGTAACATGCAAAACAGACACTATTTACTTGCTAAATTGCTTGGCAGATAAGGGATATAAAGTATCCCCTTCTAAGCTTCAGTTTGCCAAGGACCAGGTAACCTACCTTGGTCACGTACTGACCCCGGGACATCGATCTCTGTCTAGTGCCCGTATCCTGTTAATCCTTAACATCCCACGGCCAGAGACTAAATGTAAAATGCAGGGATTTTTAGGCCTTGCAGGATTTTGCTGTTCTTGGATTCCAGGTTTTTGAGAAATGGCAAAGCCCCTTTATGAGCAGATAACCCATGATGCCAAGGAGCCCCTGCACTGGAATTCTGGGGCTATCAAAGCCTTTCAGGAGGTTAAAACAGCCTTGGCCTCAGCCCCAGCCCTTGGGCTCCCTGATTATCAGAAGCCCTTCGCTCTCTATGTGCATGAGCAACTGGGGTGGCCTCGGGTGTCCTGACCTAGACTTTTGGGCCCAAGGAACAACCTGTGGCCTACTATTCCCAAAAAATTGGATCCAGTGGCACAAGACTGTCCTGGTTGCCTTCGGGTGGTGGCTGCTGCTGGCCTTCTGGTACCCCAAGCAGAGAAGGTTACTTTAGGCCATCCGATGGTCCTACGGACCCCATATGAGGTCCAACTACTGCTAGTCCAAAAGGGCACTCAGCATTTAACCTCTCAGAGACTAACCCATTTGGAAGTTTCTTTATTGTCCAGAACCAATTTAAAGATTGAGCAATGCCATACCTTGACCCCAGCGACCCTTTTACCTTTCCGGACAACGATAATAAGCCTTCACATGGTAGTCTTCAAGTAGTGCATTATCAGGAAAAACCTCGACCAGATCTTTCAGATGTGGCCATTCCAAATGCTGACCTGGAACTGTATACAGATGACTCGGCATGGGTCATGGAGGGCCAACGAATATCTGGATTTGCAGTATCTACCCAGTTTGAAGTATTACAGTCTGCACCCCTGGGACCCTCCACCTCAGCCCAGGCAGCAGAATTGGTAGCCCTCACCCGAGCATGTGAGCTGGCAGCAGGTCAGTCTGTAAACATCTATACTGATTCGAAATATGCTTTTGGCATTTGCCATGCCACGAGCCAACTTTGGGCACAGCGTGGTTTTATTACTTCCAGTGGCACTAAAGTAGCACATGGGCCCTTAATTCTGGAACTATTAAAGGCCGTGCACCTGCCATCTGAGATTGCCATTATTCATGTTCGTGCCCACCAGAAGGGAAATGATCCCACCATCCGTGGGAACCGATTGGCTAATGCAGCATCAAAAGCGGCCTCCCTACAACATTATATTACCAACCAAATGGTGCTAGCACCCTCTCGCCCATTAACACCAGTCCCATTTGTCCCTGAATCATCAGAGGTTAGTTGCTGGGAGGACGTGAGGCCACTAAGACACCAAGGGGGGAGTGGCAGCTATCTGATGGAAGAAGAGCCTTGCCCCGGGCTGCTCTGCGGCCTGCCCTATTTAAACTACACCAAGAAACACACAGCGGAGCAGAGGCCATGGCAGTTGTTGTGAACAGACTTTGGTATGCCCCTGGAGTATTCCATGAAGCCAAAAGTGTCCTTTCCACCTGTGACATACGTGCAAAATTCAATCCAAGGGGGGAACGAAAAGGCCCCCCTGAAGCAAGGTATGGGCATATACGCCCTTTGAATGGCTCCAAATCGACTACTCAGAGATGTCCAAGTGCCAAGGCTACAAGTATCTTCTTGTAACTGTATGCCAACTGACTGGCTGGACTGAAGCATTCCTGACTAGATGAGCAACTGCCTTGGAAGTGGGGAAAACCTTATCGAACCATGTTATTCCTAGGTTTGATCCTTCTAGGTCTATTGACTCTCATCAAAGGATTCATTTCACTGCCTAGGTTATTCAATACATTGCAAAGGCCCTAGGTATCACCTGGCTTCTACATACTCCTTGGAGACCACCATCTTCTGGGCAAGTGAAAAGAATGAAAAAACTTTAAAACTTAAGCTCTCCAAAATATGTGCACAGAATGGGTTGAAATGGCTTCAGGATCTGCCTTTGGCCTGCCCCTAGGGGTCGGCTTGGTCTCTCACCTTTTGAACTTTTATTCGGCAGGCCATACACTGGATTTGCTGACCCAGGATCTGTGACTGATTTAGCCACTTGGGGGGATGAGTTGACCAGATATGTTGTTTCCCTCCAAAATACTCTCATGTCTCTTCACAGGTATTCAGCCAATTACAGTCTTTACCTGCTGATGTACCTGCTCACCAGATCCAGCCAGGGAATTGGATCTATGTAAAAGAGTGGAAAATCGAGCCTTTCCAACCCCGGTGGGCTGGCCCTTTTCAAGTCCTTCTTACCTCCCACACTACAATTCGAGTAAGGGAATGGGATACCCGAATCTACCACACCCGAATCAAGCTAGCCCCTAGGCCGGGGCCAGAAGCAGACAACATTGGACTTCGAGAGAGCAACTGCCAGCTCTTCCCACCATGACCCGGAAGAGCCAGAAGCAGACGATGGAAAGCTGAACCTCTCAAGGGACTAAAGCTTTTGTTCTGACGAACAAAATCTTGAGACTTTGTGACTATGAGTTCTCAGACAGTGCTGCGGTGGCTATTATTTCTGAGCCTGCCCCTTGTACAAGCTAACCCACACCCAGCGGCTAAAACTCTTCAGTGACTGGCCACGTTGGGACACTTGTCTGACTATTGGTTGTGTCACCAAACTTGTTCTGAGGAAGAAATAGGACTGTGAGCTGTACCTTTAAACCTCCCTGAAACTCTCTCCCTACAAGTGGTGCGGAAAGCTGAGTGGTGGTGGAAAGGAGAATACCAGTCCGATAAGTATGAGAAAACGTCTGAGGTTTGGCATCATAGTTGGGAGGCCCAAGGGGTCCCTCTCTTCAATATCCTTGGGTTTGGGTATAAGCTGACTCTATGTTTTGAGGCTGTTGACGGGACCTGGAAATGACTGGGTTATATCCCCTTAGAAGCCTGCGATCAGACTCTTAGGTTTAGTGTTAGAAATGGAACCTTTTACTCTTAAAAATTGGTGTAAACACCCAGAGACCTCCCTGCCAGTTTCAAAAGGCCTATACTGCAAAATTGACAGGCGAACGTTATCAAAAAGAGTAGTTTCCTTCATTCCTTCCCTTGGGTCCCATAAATGAGACTCATGCATATTATATGGACGTCTCCTCCGACATTTTATCACCTCACTCATCCCTTGTAAAAATTTCTGAATGCCAGGGGGCACTAGTAAGCTTTACATCACACTTGTTTGCTATTTCATACTGCGGGGGTATCTTAAACAACATCCACGCAATGGGACATTTGAATGCATCCCATTGGCGGTGCCAAGGCTGGGTATTTGGCAACTCCAAACATTGAGATGTTAGGGTAGATTGGCACCACCGAGTAGCAAGAAGCTCCCTCAGCCTTTATTTACAGAGCCCTGGTCTGTATTTTATTTGTGGCCATAATGCTTATAAAGTTCTCCTGCTGGGTTGGCATGGCCGGTGTGGTGTGGCCAGAGTATTACCAGACTTTCAAGTAAACACCACACTGGACTCACGCCAAATCCTCAACCTGGGGACTTATTCTCATAAGCCTTTCACACCCTTGAAAGGGGCTTGGGTTAAACGTGCCGAAAACCTCCTAGTAATCAGGCAAACGGGATTTCATTCCTTTATACGTGGACTTATTCCTGGACTGGGGGTAGCGAAGTTGGAAAGGGCAGTGGTAAACATTTCTGCAGAACTTGAAAAAGCAGCTAATGCTTCCTTGGATGCATTCCAAAAGTTACAAAGAGAAATTGATGACATAGCAGAAGTAACACTGCAAAATAGGTGTGTGCTAGATGCCATGAATGCTGAAGTAGGGGGGGCCTATGCTCGCATTGGGGAAAGATGCTGTTTTTATATTAATTGCTCTGGTTTAATTGAGGAGGATTTGCAGACCATCAAGGATGCAGCTGTTGTTTTCTACACTGTATCTCTTGATCATACCCTTAATTTTGAGGACCTCCTCCCTGACCTTGGGTCATGGTCTACTGGGCTTTTCCGTAAAATTGTCAAATGGATTATTTTCTTTCTTTTCTTTCTGTGTGTCATTTGGGTAAAGTTGCAATGTGCAAAATGTTTGTGTAGTGCTGTTACAAAGGGCTCTACTGTCCATAGGAGAACACAATATCTCTCCCTCCAGCTTGATTGCAAATTGCATATCAGGTCTGACAATTTGGATTATCAGGCCTGAAGGGGGGACTGTGACAGCAGCAACCCCTGAACAGCTAGCAGCCTGATAATAGCTGGCAACCATTAGGGGAAATTGGACACCTCACGGACACAGTAGCCTGAACTTTTGAACTGTCTTCCCTTATTGGTCTTGAGGCAGTTGAAGCTGGTCCTAAACTGGTTTTTGCTGAGCAGATTGCAGAAGTGCAGGGTTTGCTGACCACCAATCAAATGCTAACACGACTGAAGCCTGTGTGTAAGTGTGTATAAAAGATTCTTAGTTTTTGTATAGAGTAGAGTTTTTTTGTACCAAGGTACAGAACTCTCCTTTCTTCTGCAGAATAAAGCAACTTTCCTTATCCCTGTGTGGCTGTCATTGGCTCTCAGCTAGGCAGACCCGACATTTTGGTAACAGCACCCTCTGGAAAGGAGTTCCACAGGTTGACAGTGTGTAGCGTGAAAAAAATACTTTCTTGTGTTTGTTTTAAACCTGCTACCTATTAATTTCATTTGGTGGCCCCTTCTTGTATTATGAGACAGAGTAAATAACACTTCCTTATTTTCTTTCTATACCACTCATGATTTTATAGACCTCTATCATATCCCCCCTTAGTCACCTCTTTTCCAAGCTGAAAAGTCCCAGTGTTATTAATCTCTCCTCATACGGAAGCCATCATCAGCATTTTTATTGCCCAGTCACCCAGTTTTGTGAGATCCTTTTGTAGCTCTTTGCAGTCTCCCTGGGACTTAACTATCTTGAGTAGTTTTGTATCATCTGCAAATTTTGCCACCTCACTGTTTACCCCCTTTTCCAGATTGTTTATGAATATGTTAAATAGGAGTGGGCCCAGTACAGATCTCCAGGGAACACCATTATTTACCTCTCTCCATTCTGAAAACTGACCATTTATTCCTACTCTTTGTTTCCTATCTTTTAACCAGTTACCGATCAATGAGAGAACCTTCCTTCTTATCCCATGACTGCTTGTTTTGCTTAACAGCCTTTGGTGAGGGAACTTGTCAAAGGCTTTCTGAAAATCTAAATATACTATATCCACTGGATCTCCTTTGTCCACATGCTTGTTGACCCCTTAAAGATTTCTAGTAGACTGGTGAGGCATGATTTTCCTTTACAAAAACTAGGTTTGCAAAGAAAAGCTGCCTGGGTACCATAGCAACTTTGTCAAAATCTCCCCAACTCCACAAAGCAACTCAATTTTAACCAACCAGCATTCCCCAATAGAAAAAATATTCCATCAGAGAATGTCCAGCAATTACAAATAGCAACAAGACTTTGGAGAGTTAAGGCAAATTGTTTGCATGCCCAGGATTATTATGAACAATGATTTATCTGCATTTCTTTTTGGGTAATCTTATTTCTCTATATCTCACCAATTGATGGGAAAAGGAATGATCCAAAGTTGCTGCTAAATGAATCATTCTGATACACTGGAAATGCAAGCCAACTATCCCTGTATGGAAGCATGAATTAATGTTTTACCAGTCATTGCTAAATGTGGAAGTTTTCTTTTATGCCAAGATAAGATGGATTGCTACAATCTCAACTGAAGTTGGTTTCTGTAAGTAATTAACTTCTTGATGGCCCACGTAACTACATATAATTGGCCTGATTCTGCTCTCAGTTAAACTAGAATAATTCCAGTGAAGGCAATTATTCAACAGAATAATGTGATGGAGTAAGGTCAGGTTTTGGAGACAATACAAATGGCCATTAATTGTATCCTTATGATGGGACTGGAGCGTCTATCCTCCCTATGCCTCTTTTCTTATTTGTTTTATCATTTGGTATTTGTTGGGTTTATCTATTACAGTTTTGAAGCACCAGCTTTAAAATTCACTACTGGTGGTGGAAAGGTATTATATGATTTCATATTTTGCTCTTTTTCATCTATATAGATTTTGTTTAGGAGAACTGTTTGAAAATTTGAATTTTCCTTCCAATGGATATTTTCATTGGTAAAATATTTCTCAGATGTTTGACACATACTAACTTTAGTGCTTAATATTATGGTTACAATGTATAAGCCTTTTCCATGCCTATGTCATAACAGGCCAATTCCCAGATTGCCAGCTCCATGTATTTTAATGAATCTATAGAAGCTGTTGAGTTGCATGGCACTCAGAGCACATGGGGAAGAATTTTTGTGATTGTTTGGAAATTTCAGTCCCCCTCCCCCATTTGTTTTAGGAGAGCACAGTATGCTAGATCATGTGAGAGGACTATAAACTGTTTGAGAAAAATAACAGCAACCAGAAGAATGTGATATGTCTCCAGCTCAACCAAGAGCAAGGCCCTCACAGCACTCACAAGGAGAACAAGGTGTAAGGGCCAATTAGTCCTTTCAGTAACAGGAAAGAGATTAGACTTGAAATAGTTGCTGAAGTACTTTGCTGGAGCAGAGTCTCAGTTCTACAGCTGGTTGTAGAATTTTGAGGGGAAAAAAGAGAAACAAAATTTTAAAACAAAAATTTCATGAACTTCTCCCCCTTTCCAACAGCTTCTGTTTAGCCCATAACATATGCAGCTGATGGCCAACTACCAAGGGACTTTTACTATTGAATTTTAACCAGCATTTAGTCTAATCAAGTCAACTTGTAGTCTTTGGACCTCATCCTGAACACTTTCCATGGATAAAATCCTGGCACCATTGAACTTAGTGGTATAGCTTCCATTAACTTCATTAGAACCAGTATTTTACTCCATATGCGGAACTCTCATTGGCTTCATTCCAATATTTGTGTTCAGAGGCATGGTAGGATTTGGTCCATAATCTGTGATCTAAACAAACCTTATCTAATGCAGTCATCTCCTCCTCCATTGAATAACAATATAAATCAGGGGCTTTTCAGTCAAGTCATTCATACACCTTCTCTGCACATTCAGATAGATGAAGATGCAGGCTAAAAGTGCACTGAGGTCTTGCAGTTAAACATAATTTATTTCATAGGAGGATGTTCAGTCAAACTATGTTAATTATAACCCTCCGAATGCTTAAATCAAAATAATTTAGAAGTGATGTGAAAGATATTAAGCACCTCTGAGAAGGAAAAATACTGCAGGCAGTTTTCTTAATAAGTCTAGTTTGGTTAATTATTGCCCAAAGCATTTCTGAGCTAATTATTTACCCCTAAAGGGGACTCCACGTTTTTGGCAGAAAAGTGCCAGATATTGATTTTCTTTAATTGACAGGCTGTGGTACTACACAGACCACACAGAGCTGAAGGTTAAGCCATTTAGAGAAAGTGACAGCCAGGCCCCACAGAGCATCACACAATGTGCCAATGGGAAAGGGAGATCCAGGGCCTGAAACTCTGCACTTTCAGGGAAGAGCATTATTTGTCTCTGTCATCTGGCCTTTATGGTTCATTTAACATCTTAAATAGCCTGAATAAATTAACTGTGTTTAATAGTTGCATGTCTCCACAATCAAGGGCCACTTTCCTATTCAGCAGAGGAATGGGAGTATTTTAAGTACCTTTTTTTCTAACAAGACCTATATCATTCAGTGAGTAATAAAAATTGTGCAATTTTGTCATTATATTTGAAATGTTGATATTCTTACAACCTATTATAAATGGGCTCAAATTTTGTACTCAACTTGCTGTTGTGTTTTAAAATAATTTTGAGTACACACAACTCACAAAATTCATGTATGCTGTGTGTATATGTCGCCATTTTAATGTATTAATCTATACTGTTAAAGCTAGTTCAGCTCTTTTAAAACTTGAAAAATCTTCCTTGTTCTGAGCCCTACATTATTTCTTGCTCTTTACTTCTGTCCTGTTCTCTCACCTGCTGGATTGTCTGTCCTATGGAGTGTATGGCAGAACAGGGGTGGGTTGCTTCTATTTAATCTTATTAATTGTAATCACTTTAAACTTTGCTTGTTCTACTTTTATTTCTCTCCACATTCTATTCCTTCTTTCCATCCCCACTCTCCTTTTCTCCCTTCTTCACATCTATAATGTATTCATTCTGTCGCATACTAATTCATGCTCTCTCTCTCTCACCCCTACACCAGCCCACATTCCCACTCACTTGTTATACGTTTGCTCTCCCTCCCTTGCCTGGACACTGTCTCTTGTCATCTTACCTATTCATTCATTCTCTCTTTCACTCACACTCTATCAACTGCACCAAACTAACTTCACACACTTGGCCATAGACAGCCTAACCACCAGTTACTCACATACACTGAATCACTAAGTCATACAAATTGGCCAGCTTGTGATGGATTCAAATGAAAAACCCAGAGGGAAAAAATGTATGTCATTCCTCAGCAACCGAGTTATTTAGTGCCCCTGTTTCTTAAGAGAAAACAAATAACATATTTAAATAGAAGCACTCAGATATAGAATGAGAAGAATGATAAAAATGTCTACAAATAAACAAAGCAAAGTAAATAAATAATCAATAATGTATTTTAATTACTAAATGTGTTGCATTTGAAGTGGCACATTAGGACAAATTTCAGAGAATATCTTTTTTAAAAGAATGATTAAGCCATTAATTATCATTGTCTTTTTTTCTGCTTTGTGAAGTTGTTCAATTATTTGTTTTTCCCTTCATGTAAGAGTGAAGTCTATTGAGGAGAGCATATCTCAAGTTATTCACTACACCAATGGCATATTTCCCCCAGAAATTTCTGACTTTCATTGTAGTGTCTACAGTAATTGAATCACAGGCTTTCTTTGATCTGGAAAGGATAATTGAAATGAATATAGAAGATGTACCTTAAACAGAAAAATGGTCATGAAGCAGAATATCAATTCTGAGCTTCTTCCTACCCTTCGAAACTAGGGACACTCAGAGTCCCAAATTTTAAGTTTTGGGCCTAGTCTCCCTTTCATGACTATTTTGCAACCTGGATCCATCTTTACCTGACATACATACATTCCTGTACACACAGACTACAGCATATTTGAAAATGTTGCAAAGTCAAAAGTTGAGCCTTTTTAATGATACACACTAGTACCTTTGAAATGTGCTTCACTGCTTTTTGAAGACTAAATTAAAAACAAAAAAATGGCTGTTAAGCATCTCTTACATGTTTACTGGCTTGCAGAGAATCTACAGTGTTTTAGAGGAACATTGGTGCCATAACAAAATAAACCTTCGAGTCTCTGATTTACTCTCTAAATAGTATGAATTTCCTTTTGAGCTACTTGAATTCAATGAAAGTTCATGTTTTTTAAAGCTATTCAAGCCAGTTGATTGCCATTCTTTTTCAATGAGGTGCCCACTGTATTCACTTACAATACCAGGATTAAGGATTTGACACACTCTATTAGTAAGTAGCCATATAATTGCAAAGAGATTATTCTCATACAAAGGATTATTCACATAGCACTGGAGTAAAGGTGTTTTATAAGGCTCTTAATTAATAAAAACATTTCAAGTAGCCTTGTGAACCTTAGTAAGAAATTGACCCATCAAGATCCCATGTTGAGTTGTGTCTGTTTTTGAAATACTTCTTTTTAAAGTTACCCATTATAGCATTTGCTGCGTAACCCAGTTGTCAACAGCTTCGGTAAAGGATTCAGGTTCTCAAATGTTGGTATTTTCTACTACAATAAATTCAAAGTTGAATATTTGTATGTTTAACAATGGTTCCAGGATCTTTTACTACAAATATATCTATAGTAAAAGTTAGTTTGTCCATTTCATGTGGTATAAAATGAAGGATTCAGGTGATCCTTCCTGAGCTTTGGCTGCTCATTTTGGGAAATCCATTGTAACAATTCTTTATTAGACCATCTGCAATGCAGGGAGAGAGGCTAGAAAAGAACTAATCTGTGTGTAGCTAGGCAATTTACTAATAAAGTCTGCCATCATAGTTTGTCTCTGTTGAATTTCAATAAAAAGAGATGTTTGGAATTGTAGAAGGAAGTTAAAAGAGAAAAAGTTGACTGCTGTGTGGTAGAAATTGCCATTGAGAGGAAGTGCGTTGGAGCACTGTGTAATATGCAAAGACATCTGGGTTCTATTCTTTGTTCTGGCATTGACTTGCTGAGTGGTCAAGTAAAACATCTTTTATTTAGACTCAACAGTGATAAAATGTTCATGAACACAACCAGGCCAAGCATTAGTAGCAGCCATTATTCAGCAAATAATTTTGCAATAATATATTAAATTGAGCAAATCATGATCTGCCCATGGATAATTTGCAAGCAGAAACAGAGGCAAAGTTTGTTGAATAAATTATCTATTACAATTAATCACACAGCTCTGTGTGAATGTGTGAGGGTATAACTTTTTCCTAAAGATTCTGTTTTTCTGAAATATGAAGGACCATATTCACAGCTCATATTACTAAAATCAGTGTTGCTCCACTGAAGTCAATGGAGCTATGCTGGTTTACAGCAGCCAAAGATCTGTCTTGAAAAATCTCCTTTTCTGAGATATGTCTGTGCTGTCTTCCAAATTGTCTAAAGTTTGTCATTTTATATCAACCTTTCAAATGGACTCATCTCATGCTTTTTTCACAAAAGTCTTTCTTTTCCTATCATGCTATATCTAGCTGCCTCCAAACAGTCTTGTCCTCTAATATGGATGTTTTCTTCTTGTTTACAATTTAAATAATATGAAAGGCTCCTAACAGACATTTTCCCCCCAAGTTGGTTAAACAATTCCTTCTCCTCCTGTCAATTCTTTTCTCGAGTAAATGGTTAAATTCCTTTAAAAAAGGATGAAATGTTTGGAAATGTCATGTGTTCTAGAAGTTGCATTTCTTTGGAATAATCAACATGCTGGAATATCACTATAAGACATTAAGTTAAAGCCAAATGAAATCCACGTTTATTCAAATCCATAATCTATAGGACTCATGACTGAGTTTCTTCACGATTTCTGGTTCAGACTTTATTTTATTGGATCCTTCACTTTTGCCACTATCCTTAGAACAATAATGTCCTTTTAAGGAGATAAATAGATTATCCTTTGTTTAGGTGATACTTTGAAGAATGACTTTAAAGTAAACTTCTGACTCTCATAAGACTCACTTATTTTTAAGTCTGGAATATGTTTTCTTTAAGATCTCTTGAGTGTCCAATAAAAACAAAACTAAGATACTAGTGATTTTTTCTTTCAATAAAAGGTGTGGGAAGGTGGTATATCAACTCTATAAAGTCAGTTGTCTTAAGTCATGCATTTTCTAGTCTCTTTCTCAGTCTTATCTTGGGGACACACAAGGAGTTTCCAAGGATGTACTAAGCCAAGAAGCAGAGTTTCTCTCTCTTGGTACTCCCGCATGATGCAAGATGGAAGGTGCTCATCAGGGGCCAGATCGGTCACTCTTATTCACATTCATCAGTCCTCTACTCAGTCCCATTTAAACAACTGGGGCTCCTTGCAGAGGAAGATATTATTCAGTCAATTATTTTTCCTCCCAAGGAAATCATGTTTCCTCCCAAGCTTTGCCCTTTAAACCTGTTTTCTCAAAATCTGCATGATACAGCAGAATCCTTTTATGCAGCTCTAATTTTAGTATCATGTAGTTCCAAAATGATAACCTTTATAAATAAAATCAGTGTGACATTCTAGATGCTATCAGGATACTAGATTTATTATTTAACCAGTACCTCTCAGAAGGATAAGAGTAAAAGAGCTGAATCAAAAGCCCAGAGTGAGCATTGCTTTGCACTGATTTAGGACTTGGCATTCAAATACTATGCCTCTGCTTAGTTAGACCGTCTCCTGAGCCCATACAATGATCTTTGAGGCAGGATCTCTTTACTGGCAGGATCACAGTGAATACTGGGTTTTTACTCACGTTCTCATGCTTTTAGGCCTTTAATTGATTAATATTTATTTATTTATTCAGATATGATCCTGAATCAGAAGCCTATATCTGAACACCCCCAACAATGCGCCCCATCTTTATATGGAGCTGAGTGAACACCCCAGTGTTGACTATTGCCAGACTTTGGGGAAATTCAGATCTTATTGTATTTTGTGTAGGTTTTTATACTGCCTTCATCACCATAGTATGTGAGTGCCTTACAGTAGCACTTTGGGTGATGTGACAAATATTTATCATGTGTTTCTTGCTCTTTCACGCTCTCCCCAAGGGAAGAATTATGTGCACAGGACTGTTTTGTTTTGGTGGGATATATATTTTTTCAATATATATATATATATACATTTATACACATGTTGGCTTCCTACTAATACAGCCCAATATACCTTTGCCTTCTTGGTAATAAGGGCACACTGTTGACTCATATCCAGCTTCTCATCCACTGTAACCCCTAGGTCTTTTTCTGCAGAACTGCTGCCTAGCCACACAGTCCCTAGTCTGTAGCAGTGCATGGGATTCTTCCGTCCTAAGTGCAGGACTCTGCACTGTCCTTGTGAACCTCACCGGATTTATTTTGGCCCAATCCTCTAATTTGTCTAGGTCCCTCTGTATCCTATCCTTACCCTCCAGCGTATCTACCACTCTTCCCAGTTTAACACAACAAGGAGTCCGGTGGCACCTTAAAGACTCACAGATTTATTTGGGCATAAGCTTTTGTGGGTAAAAAATCCACTTCATCAGATGCATGGAGTGAAGTTACAGATGCAGGCATTATATAATGACACATGAAGAGAAGGGAGTACCTCACAAGTGGAGAACCAGTGTTGACAGGGCCAATTCAATCAGGGTGGATGTAGCCCACTTCCAATAATAGATGAGGAGGTGTCAATTCCAGGATAGGCAAAGCTGCTTCTGTAATGAGCCAGCCACTCCCAGTCCCTATTCAAGCCCAAATTAATGGTGTTAAATTTGCAAATGAATTTTAGTTCTGCTGTTTCTCTTTGAAGTCTGTTTCTGAAGTTTTTTTGTTCAAGAATAGTGACTTTAAATCTGTTATAGAATGTCCAGAATGAAGTGTTCACCTACTTGCTTTTATATGTTATATGTTATATGCCATATTTACTATTCTTTCTACACATCGGGATAGTTTGTTCCTGCAACCTCAATAAGGATTCTTTAAAATACAGCCAGCTCTTCTGGACTCCTTTCCCCCTCATGTTATTCTCCCAGGGGATTCTGCCGATCAGTTCCCTGAGGGAGTCAAAATCTGCTTTTCTGAAGTCCAGGGTCCGTATTCTGCTGCTCTCCTTTCTTAGTAGGAGCATTGCCAGCAGATCAAGGGAAGTGATTTTTCCCCTTTAGTCGGCAGTGGTGAGGCCACACCTAGAGTATTGCTTCTAGTTTTAGTCTCCCCACTACAGAGGGGATGTGAACAAATAGGAGAGAGTCCAGCAGAGGGCAACAAAAATGATTAGGGGGCTAGGGCACATGACTTATGGGGCGAGGCTGAGGGAACTAGGCTGATTTAGTCTGCAGAAGAGAAGAGTGAGGGGGGATTTGATAGCAGCTTTCAACTACCTGAAGAGGGGTTCCAAAGAGGAGCTAGGTGTTCTCACTGGTGGCAGATGACAGAACAAGGAGCAGTGGTGTCAAGTTGCAGTGGAGGAGGTCTAGGTTGGATATTAGGAAAAACTCTTTCACTAGGATGGTGGAATGGGTTACCTAGGGAGGTGGTGGAATCTCCATCCTTAGAGGTTTTTAAGGTCCAGCTTAACAAAGCCCTGGCTGGGATGATTTAGATGGTGTTGGTCCTGCTTTGAGCAGGGGATTGGACTAGATGAGCTCCTGAGGTCTCTTCCAACTCTAATATTCTATGATTCTATGATTCTAAAGAAGAAACATATTTGGAAACCAGGTTATATTAAAAAAAAAGCATTTGAATGAAAAAAATATTTGCATATGCTATTGAAAAATAGCAAAAGAAGAAGTGGAGCAGTACAATTGATCTATGCATTCATAATCATGTGCAAATACACAAACAGACCAGAATATTTGCTAACTAACAGTCCTTAGCATTTTGTACTCACTGGCAAAGTATATATATGTGTAATCAGCTGTACAAAGCAGAGAGGGCCAAATTCTTAAACACTGGGCAGCTAAGCTATGCCTGCAACCTATTGTAAAACCAGATAATTGAGTGTATAAGCATGCTTTCTTGCATGCACATAAAGCTGAATTCTCAGGTGATCCAGGGGTGTGTGTGTGCATAGGGTGGTTTTACCCTACTGTACCATGGATCCATCTTTAGAGATAGGACTTGCCAATTTTTCAAAACAGACTACAGGCCCTTCCCCCATCACTCGCTTCCCTCCACGTCAGTCGCTCACTCCCCGCAAAGTCGTTCACTGTCTCCTGCCCCAGAACTCACATGCTGCCTGTAGAGCTGGGGTGGGAGGAGCTGATGCAGAGCCTGCCTGTCTGCCCAATTTGCAGTCTGTAGGGGTCAGTTCCTGGAGTCTGGGGCTGGAGTGTGTCAGGACCTCGGGAGGCTGAGAAGGTGAGATGGGCTGTCATGGATGGTGAGCCTGGGTGCTGACCCTGCTCCTCAGACTCTGCGCATCATCAAGATCCCTCCTCCTCCAGCAGCAGCTGCTCTTTCTGCCCTCCTGGAAGCGGAGGCCGATTGTGGTTACCGTAGTAACTGATGTTTTGAAGTCCAGTCAGCAGTACTGACTGGACACTGCACAGATTCCCTTTCAACCGACTTTCAGGTTGAAAACTGAACTCCTGGCAAGCCTAAGTTGAAATGGCCCAAACTGACCCCTGGCACAAGTTAGAGCAACTTCAGACCTGCTCTAAAGTGGAAAGACAAACAGTGATTCCCAACCAATTGCCCCATCAACCAGGATCACTGGCCTTGAAATCTGCCCTTTTCCAAGCTCTCTATGAGAGTTAAGTCTTTCATAGTGCCTTAAATTCATTTGCACAGTGATACCAATGAAAAAAAAGACCTCTCAGGGACTGAGAAACTAACTGCAAGTGGGCAACTGTACAGCCCAAAGGGTCCTGTGACATATAATCTTTGTAATTGCCACCCAGGCACAATGTTATAATGGCCCATACCATGAGCAATGCCTCAAACCTTTTACTAAGCCTGAAAAAACCTTATTTATAATTAAGAGTATCTGACTGACTTACAGTTATACAGACATTACAGTATACATATTCTGTAATATATATATATCTTATAAAACCATAGTTAATATATAATAAAACATATTTTAGTAGAATAGGCAAGACACATACAACTAATGTCCATTGCAAATAATTAGAATATATGTGCCAAACAATATATTAATAATTCATTATCCCAGAAAAATTTGAGTGTAGAGTTTTAAATGTTTTTCCATAGACTAACTATGTGTGGGGCATGTGAGGTATTTTGCAACTTGGCCATATTTCATACACTTCTACTTTGATATAACGCTGTCCTTGGGAGCCAAAATAATCTTACCGCTTTATAGGTGAAACCGCATTATATCAAACTTGATTTGATCTGCTGGAGCACACAGCCCCCGCTCCCTAATGCTGCTTTACCGCTTTATCTCTGAATTTGTGTTATATCGGGTGGCGTTATAACCGGGTAGAGGTGTAGTACACTAGTCATATTATAAACTTGATCTCTTAATGGACATGAATCATGGGAAGATATATAAGCATATGTATGGAAATACAGGGATACATGTTCTTTGAATCCGTAGGTCCAGCTCTGTTTAATATTAATAGGAGATTAACACGGTCATGGTGAAGAGAAGATTCCTAATTTTTTACACAATGTTTTGTTTACCTGGGACCTTTATTAAGTGGGAAGCAATACTGGTTTTACACACTCTTTATATTGCAACCTTACATTATCATGGAGTCCGTGTTTCACCAATTTCTAAGGGCCTTTGATCAAATAAAAAATGTCCCCATTCCTTTCTCAACCAAAAGATTTTCATTGAATTTGGTGTTTCACACCATCAAAATATCATCAATCTGGGTACAAAGTCCAGTTCTTTTTTTGCTGATGGTTTTTCCTGCTCTAGTCTTGGGGCAACATGCCTGGTTTGAGCTTTTTACCTTAAGTTGAAGTGAGATACTAGAAGATACGGGAAAAAGTATTTCCTCCATTAAAGAGTTTTATCTGTGTTACAGAACTGGGAGAATCATAGATACCATTACTTGAATACCTATTCTGTTCCAAAGTCCATTTTGACTCATCTGTATTTGCAAATGTTTTATCTTTGCTCTCCATGAACATTTGTGTGATTGGTTGCTACTGACAGGAATACCCACCTAGGGAGAGGCAGGGAGGTACCTAAAAGTTTAGCCGTTAGAGCACTAGCCTAGGACTTGAGAGATGTCCCTAAGCTATCACAGACTTCCTGTGCGATCTTGTCACTTAGGTCAAGGTTCTCAAAGGTGTCTCGGTGTTGTGATGCTCAGCATCAAAGTGCCTAAGTTCTGATGCCTAGAAAAATCACAGGAACGCACTGCAATTCACAAAGCCTGAGTCCGATGCCTAGGCTTCCTATACAATGAATGGGGAGAGGTATAGGTACCTTAGAGTGTGATTCATGAAAGCCAGGAGGCTAGGTGGGGAGCCACTTAAGGTAGCCAAGGAGAAATGCTGATCGAGGGGTAATAAGTCTCACCCCATCATGAAGATAGGTACCTTAATCGAGGCTGGAGGAGTGTGCCTATGGCTCCTAGCGGTTCACAGCTAGGAACCTTCTTTGAAGACAGGTGCCTAAGGCTTAGGGAGAAAAAAAACATGTGGGGGCAGGGAGGGAAAGACCTCTTTTATAACCTTTATCCTAGTGGCTTGGATAATCACATGCAATGTGGGAGACTTGCAGTTCAAGTTCCCCCGCTACCTGATGAGAAGGGATTTGAACAGGGATCTACCATCTCTCATGAGTGCCCTACCCAGTGAGCTATAGGATATGCTGATATAGTGCTCTCTCACTCTTCCCTGTTGAAGCTGTTGCACTTTGGATAACAATTAGAGTGCCCCTGAAGCAGGGGGACTGGACCCTGACTCTCCTACCTCCTGTGTGAGGCAGTAACCATCAGGCTATTGAGTCTTTCTCATTCTTGTGCACTTTCACACTCTCTTTCTGGTCCAAATGACTCTTTAATTATTTACGCACAATGGAACAGCTCCAACAGGAGAGACTGAGTTCACCTCCCCTATCAGAATAGCTCATAGCCCAGGGATTAGGGCACTCACCTGAGCAGAATTTTTTTCTGCAAAAACTTAGGCATTGAGTGATTTTAGTGAGTTCTGTGAATCACAGTGGAGCCTAAAACTGGGATTCAGGTGGCTAAACCCAGATATCGGTTCCTAAATCTGGGGTAATGGCACCTAAGTACTTTTGTGACTCTAGGCCTTAGTTTTTCTGTACCTCAGTTCTGCATCTTTAAAATGGGTATAAGAGCTCTTCCCTAACTCGCAAGACTGAGATTGTGAGATCCTGAGATATTACAGTAATGGGGCCAGATAAGTCCCACAGACAGACCTTGAATACTTGCCAAAAGCAAATTTCAGAGAGTATATTTGATTATAATGTTCTAATCTATGCTGTGCTGGCATGAAGTCTTGCAAAGAGAATGGTGTGGGTGGATGACTTATACAGAGCCCCATTGACTTCAATAGGCTCCAAGCATCAGACAGCAGGGGATGGGTGCACAGTTCTCTTTACAGGAGCAGGGCCTTAGTCAGTTACATAACTCACGTGATGTTGCTTCTAATACCTGGCTGGACAGCTTAGTTAATTAACTAGTAAAACAAATGATTTATATTACAATGCAATATGGAATTCAACATTTGTGTTGTAATAATTGAAGGAATTAGTAAAACTAAAGCATAATTTATCATTTCTACATCAATTATATTTTTGTAATTAGTAAATGGAATGATCTGCAGACCAAGAAATATTGACTGAAGAAATTTGTGAATAATTTTGAACAACAAATAAAATGGAAGCTTTTTTCATTGCTTACGGATAATTGCAAGTCAGAAAGTGAGGGGGAAATACTTGAAAGTATTCTTCATTCTAAATTATTTGATACAGTACCTGCTTAACTCTATTGTATTCCAGCAATGTGCTCATTAATTCAGTACTCTTATTTCTTCTTTCCAAACTTTCTAATCCACTATACTTTTATTATTTTTTAAATGTGCCACAGATACAGTTAGCAGGCCTGATTCTCCTTTCACTTATACCTATAGTACATTGGGCTACTCCCACTGATTTCACTGGAGTAAGTCTTGAGTTACTTTAAAGTAAGTGAGGAAAGAATTAGGTAGGGAAAAATAACTTTCATAGTTCTTCTGTTGGAGTCAGTGAAGTACTGATAAAAAAACTTGCTCTGGACTTTCTTTATACAATAAAATGTATGTTGCTAAACTTATGTTACTGATTCAGATTCCATCATGTAGGATTTTGGGTGAGTCTTAAGACCGAATCAACACTTCCTTAGTATTATGCAGTTAAATTTATTCTGGTTTTAGATTACTTTCCAAATGCAACACTGCTTTTGCAATCAGATAGCTCATTTTGAATAAAATAACTGTTCAGTTGTAACTGCATTACAATGTATTCACTTATTTTTAAGATCGGTATCTTTGCTACTTATCTGATCATGTCAACCATGTTTGTCATTGTGGGATCTCAGCACTGAAGTAAGTTACAAACTCTTTCCCCTCCAGAACAAACAAACAAACAAACAAAAAAGAACAACCAAGATTTGTTTTTATCTCCCAGCTTCCAGGAACATGACTGATCTTTATAATCTTATCAGCTCTCAGTGCTGGAATGGCATCCTGAAGGTTTACTGCAGGATTTAAGCACCACTTCTTTTCCGCTTTCCCACCCTGCCCTATCATGCTCACTGACTGAGACTTATTCTGCTTTCTGGGGGATGGGTGCTATTGCAGGGAAATGAAAGGTATTAATTTTATAAGGGCCATGCAGCCATGTACTCAAACATGTGCTTTATTTTAAAGAAGATGGAGAGTCCTATTGATCCAACCACCTTGTTGATTTGAGACCTTAGTCTTGAATTCTGTGAAATTCATGGTTGAGCTAGTCTCTCCTGGGAGACAGGTCCATTGCTTTTGGCCAACCAGTTCCTGAGAATGTTCTGACCCAACTCCAGTGAGTTGCAGACCATTTCTAGATAATTCCAGGGATTCCAAGGAGCTCACTGTTCTATGCCATGGTTGCAGCAGAGTTGGTCCTTGAGCATAGTGTGGGTGTCTCTCACTGGAAAATCAGTACCAGGATCTCAGATAGGAGTCCAAACAGTGAGTGAATCACCAAGGTTTGTTTGTGTTGAGTTGCTTGGCAATTCTGCTGTAGCATACTGAATCATTTGGCGCTTCTTTGAGGATGGGTTCATTTTTGGGTGCAGTATGTTGCAGCACACACTCGTGATATTAGCACAGATGCAATTATCTTTATTTATGTGAATTACCAAAGTAAATACTACAAGAGAACAATAGAAAGCTTAATGCGCACACAAAAATCGAAGACAACTGTTGCTGAGATAACAACAGATGTTCACTCAAATGACAATGAGTTAATGATATCAAACATGTAGACAATGTGCAGAGACTATACAAACTTCTCTGGTAACTTGGGGAGATAGTGTGGCCTAGCAGATGGGAGACAGGAGATCAGGGTTCTCTTCCTGGTACTACCTGCTATATGACCTTTAGCAAGCCACTTCATATTTCTGTGCCTCAGTTTTCCTTCCTGCCCTTTGTCTGTCATGTCTCTAGAATGTAAGTTCTTCGAGACACAATCATTTGTAGAATGCCAGGCTGTGACAATTTGGGGAATCTGTCTGTATAACATATGAATTCTGATTGATATTGTGAAGTTGTGTGAAAATGGAATGTTATGGAATGTCTCTATGTCTATGTATAGCCACCGTTGCTGGTGAGGCTGTAGCATGTACACATCAGACTAGGGACAATGGAGAGTAATTAACATTAACAACTGTCCTTTTACCAGTCACAACAGGTATGCTAAGGAGGCTGGCTGAAGCTGAGTGAAGCCACTTCCTCCAGCTTATCTGTAGAGGGCTGGGGTTTGAAAAGTGGAAAATCATCAGCAGGAGAACAAAAGATCCAAGTGTTGTTGGTGGGACATATAAACTGGATACCACGCTCCCCACAGGTAACTCTGGATCCGGGAAAAACAAAGCTCTGGAATGGTGAGGAAATGGAGGCAGAGAAATCAATATAGGGTTTATAATTGTGTATACATCTGTGTATTTATCATGTGATTAAGTAAAGAACAAGATTGTTTAGAATACTGTGAAAAGTGTTTGTGCTTTTATGTGTTTCATCTACCACATGCCCTTGAAGAGCTAACCCGTGGACCCAGAACTCCTGCCTGGCTGGAGTTCTGGAAAAGGGTGTATTTAAGCTATGAGGAAGTTTGAGGGTTCACCACTGGTTCCAGGGGCTAGGCAGTGAGCTGTGTGCACACAGACCTCAAGAGGGGTTCTACACAAAAGGTCTGCACTCCAAGAGTGTACCTAGAGGCCCCAAGACAGCTGCAATGTCTTGGCATTGCTGAGGCTGCAGAGGCTTAAAACTCATGTTACCTAGTGATTGGATCCCCTCACAGCAGTCTGGTGAGTGGCCAATGGAAAGGCTTTCCTAGACAGACAAATGCATAAGAAATGTCCTCATTTTCTATAATATCAGAAAAGTTACTTGTTAGTAGCACTCTTATGCACACAACAGGAGGGACTGGAGATCTATCAGTCTCATGTCTTCATTCTATAAAGTTTTTGGCTTGTAACTGAAAAATCAACAGTAGAGCTGGACTCCAACCAACTGCAGAAAATGCAGACTTTTAATCAGGCTTCCCCACAATGGAACATATCCATTTGATAAATGAACTAATTAAGCAGATGGACAACTATAGCCTACCACTGTGAATGACATTTATCAACTATGAAAAAGCTTCAAATCCTTATTAAGAGTTCTATGAAGCTAGAGAATATGGGGGAAAATACAAGTTAAGTTCATGAGACACATTTATGTAAATGAAATTTAACAACGGATGTGTGGTGCAGCATAATGTATGCTGAGCATGTATAAAGATGATAAGGATGGGGAAAAAAGTGAAAAGACTTCTACTTAAGAATTTTTCATAACATCAGCTATTTCAGAGACTCCAGAAAATGGCAGTGGCTCCTGCGCTCTGCCAATACTAAGTTCTGCTAAATGTGGTGTGATACCATAAAACCTGTATTCCCCGTCTTTCCTTTACTCACACAAATATGGGTTTGGTTTCTCTGGCTCCACAGGCTGTGTGCTGCAACATGGATCTGAAATTAAAAGGACTCAACATCAAGAGAAAGGTACTATGCAACCGTGGCTATGCATTTACAGCTTCCTTTAGTCGGTGTCTATGGGTATGACCTGATTCCTTTGGAAGTCAGTGGAAGCCTTCTCTTTGCTTTCAGGGGGAGTTGGACAAGACTTTAATGCTCTGATGCTGCAGTGGGCTCTGGGTGGATGCATGGATGTGAAACTCACTGCAGGACTGCTGTCTTAATGATCAGATTCAATTATTTGCCTGCAAAGTACAACCTCAATGCTATGGAAACCTTGACAATGTGGTTTTTTTTAAATTATGCCCCACACCAATCAATGGTGCAACATGAGGGTGATAGCCACAATGGAGAGAAAAAAATGTTTGAAGAAAAATGAAGATTATGTTCATGAGCGACAGCAAGGAAAAGAAAAATCATTATAGCAGAAGACGTTAATGAATATACAGAAAAATGTTGTGTACCTTAGACATGATAGTTAAGTCAAGAAGAAACAATCAATCAGGTAACTGCACTCATACAGGGAGATAAGAGTTTGTTATTGGAATTGAAAAATGGAATTAATTTGTATTGCTGTAAACCCATTCTGTATATTAATCATGGTTGCATAATCCTCTAGGTGCTAAAGGAACCTCAGGCCTTTCTCTTCCTTTAACTGTAACACTGTTGCTCTTTCTAACTTAATCAGCATAGCTCAACAAATTGCTGTAAAAATGAGTCCTCTGGCTTTAGGAAAAACACGGAGGCCTGTGGCTTTGTTGTTCCCAGAAGTACTTCTCTCTTTTGCTGACTGGGTTGTGACCTGCTAGCAAGTTATCAGTCAACCACATTAGCATATGGAGTGAAAGCTTCCATGTGCAGACAGCTCTGTGCAGCACTAGTTGGAAAGTTTCCATCAAAATGGAATTTTGACCCAAAAAGAGAGTAAAAAAATCATGAAAATGTTCACAGTATTTACCCCTGTTTTCAAACAAGTTGTGATGATTTCTGCAAAGAATAGATCCAGCCACTATTAAGCTCTATATATCCTATGATCATCTGAGTAAAGGAAATAGTCTTATAGTTGGAGAAATATGCAAAAAAAAAAAAAAAAGGGGGGAAAGGGAATACTGAAAATACCCTTATCTATTTTTCTAAGAAATCTAAAGTGTCATGTTCCTAAGGGCAACCATTGAAGTGTGCGTATTTGGGTGGGAACTATAATAAAGAAAGACTTAAAAAAGAAACCAAAAATGTCCTTTTCTTTGTGTACCACATTCAAGCACCAGATTCATTGTAATTCAGTCTGATTATTATAAATGGCATTTATTTTCAAACTGGCTTGAGGAAAAAGGGATGCCTATTGTTATTAGTAATCTGGGGCATTATGAATATACAAATTAAAAATGATCGGAGACACTTGTGTAGTAGATTATGTACTGAATTCTTTTGACTTTTGTGGTAGCACACAGTGCATCAGTTTATATAATAATTTTGTTAGTTCTATATCTATATAATCTATACCTATATATCTAATCTATCTATATATGATGACAATTCTCAATTTGTCATGACAGTTACCTGCAGGGATGTAAAATTTGGAGGAGTTTCCTTGCTTTTTTGCCATCCCCTGTCCATCGCGTACATTTCACCACAGGAAAGGATGCTCAAACTTTGTTATATAGTGGTTATCAATAAAGTGTGAAGATTTCTTCACTCTCATCATATGTCAATTTTTTTCCCCCACTAACATCTGTTGAAAATGTACAATACAGAGTGACCTGTTGAAACATTTGCTGCCAGTGGAGCTTGTTGTAGGATTGGAAAATATAATTTTAAACAAGTTACAGTGATTGTTAAAAGGCTTTATGGATTATAAACTATACTGAGTGCATGAACATGAGAAATGAAAAACTATCCTGGTTAAAGTCACTTGCTAAAAATGGAATTATAATGACTTTCTGTACTTAGCTTGCAGAACACTGTATATAGTAATAACAATAATTTATAAAGTCGTGTACTAAACTAATATTCATTATGATAGTTTGTAACAATATAGACAGGATCCCTGGAACAGTTATAAGTTTTCAGAGAAACTGCGGATTAGAATATTGAAATATTTTACAGTACTTTTTAAATAATGTTTACCAGTTTCATAATATGAGTATTGTGTTGAAAGATAAATGGTGCATAGAGGAAATGGTTTTATCATTTCATGAAACTTTTTAGAATCGTAATATTTTTCACATTTTACATTGGGATGAAACTGAAACTTTTCAAAGATTGCAATGAAAAATGAGAGAAAGCAACTCCCTAGAATAGCATAGTCTCTCTCTCTCTCTCTCTCTCTCTCTCTCTCTCTGGTTTTGATGATAAATTCCATCCTGGACCTGAGGAACATTTCCTATTGAAAGTTGTGTTGAAACTAGCACTTTGCCACAGAAAGTTTTGGTAATGACAAATCTCTTTTTCCAAAAGTTAAGGCAAAACAAACAAACAACAACAAAATATTTTGTCAAAAATTTCCTGACCAGGTTTACCTAACTGCATGCATCTCTAGTAAATGAATATGCTATAATTAGAATTTGTCACCATTCATTCCGATATAAACTGGATGCTCGAACTGGAACCTGCTTCAGACTTACATTTTATTCTTAGTAAGCACCTTTCTTACAAGGCGTCTCTTGAGATTAAAAGAGGAAACCTGGTAAGTGGCATCTACATGAATTTCTGAGTGATTTAGTCCTCAAACTCTTTGGGTATGTCTACACTACCAGCCGGATCAGCAGGTAGCGATCGGTTTATCGGGGATCTGTATATCACATCTCATCTAGAAGCGATATATCAATCCCCGAACGTGCGCCAGTTGACTCCGGAACTCCACTAGGGCGAGCAGCGGGAAAGGAGTGGACAGGGGGAGATACGGATGTTGATCCCGCACTGCGAGAATGGGAGGTAAATTGAAATAAGATATTTCGACTTCAGCTACGCTATTCCCATAGCTGAAGTTGTGTATCTCTCATCGACCGCACCCCTTCGTGTAGACTAGGCCTTTGAGATTACCTTTCCCTCCGAAAACTCCTGTCCTCACTGATAACAGACTAGGTTTATAGAGCTATTTTGGGGGCAAATTCTTCCTTATTCAAGATATTCTATGAATTTCAGTGGACTACTCATGAGTAAAACAATCAGGATTCAGCTCTTTGAGAATGACCTTTCCCACGCCCCAGGGGAGCATTTTGACCTTTTTCTTTTGCACCAGTTGTATTGTAGTCATTGGAGTCAGTGCAGTTCTGACCTCTTATGTGACAGTGAGTTAACCTTTTGCAATCCTGATCCATATCAGGTGACTGAAGTCTAAGAAGTGTTAGTGCCAGGTAATAAATATTAACTCTACTAGTCCTTCACTTTCTGTACATTTGATTTATATATCAACTTTTCTTGAGAATCTTTAGGATATTAACAAAATTCATGTTGAATTCTAAGGCACAGAACTCTGGCCTTTGACTGATAAGTAACGCTATTCAGAAATTCTATGTGTTACTGTATTTAATGATCTTGAGCACATCTATGTGCATAGAACACCAGATAGTCTGGGAAACCATTCCCTTTATATAAATAGCTTACTTAAGCATATGTAAACCTGGGAAACTGAGAAGGGATAATTGTTACAGCAGATGGGAAAGAATAATTATGAGGGAAGAAAGACCCACTAAAATATATTACTTTGTTACTCCTCTCAGCTGTAAATAACTGTGCTTTTGCACATAAATCAGGTAAGCTGTGAATGTACAGAAATGACATAAAAACATGTTTCTTTTGGCAAAAGAGGTTTTCTTTGTTTGAAATCCCTATATAATGAAACTGGTGTGGGAACTTAGTTGAGGAATGAAATCTGCCACGTCCCTCTAGATACAGTGAAGGAGAGAGCCGGAGCCAGGTCTTGTTCTGATAACAAAGGGCTGCAATGTATCTATTCTTCCTGTACTCTATATCCCGCTGCACTAATATCTGATTGATGATTTGTGATAAAATAATTCCAATTGAGTCGTAATTAACTCAGACACACAACAGAAGTAAAGTTCAATCCTTTACCTGGACTCTTATTACAGGATGATAGAAGAACATGAAATCTGTGGCAGAAATGGAGCAAATGAAGCCACCTGAATCCCTCACATTCCTGAAAGGGAACTTCACAGGGGATTAGAATAAGTGGGAGTAAATGCGATATTGAGGAGAAACCAGAGAGGTTGAAATCCTCCACAATGTTATATGTGTCAAGTCCAGAGCCATTGGAGAGCTACTATACTCTCCAGTGGGAACATAAAGGGGACTGAAAACGGCCATACAAAGTCACTTGAAAAATTTCAAGAAAACCATGAAGGAATGACAATGGGGAAGGCACAATTTCCTTACAAGAAACAAGCTGCCGGTGAGATTACTAGCCATTCTGTTACAGACCTATGTAATAAAGCTAAATAATATAAATCCAAACAGTTAACAGATGGATTAAGTAGAGACACATTTATGATATCCAGCTGAAAGCAAGTTTGCTTGAGAAATTGACTTGACTTCAAAAGAGCAGTAGATATGTGCAAGATTAGTTTAAATTCCACTTCCCAAATGGAAATTTTAGCTAGAAGAGAAAGAACTGAAGCACATCTCATTATGAACGCACACTGAGTCATAAAGAGAAAATGCAAAGGTAAATAAATGACAGAGAACAGATTTGTTTGCAATAAATTTGGAGGCAATCTCAACACAATGCAATTGTCCAGTGCAAGGGGAGTAGTGTCACGATTACAGTAAAAGTAACCACTTTTCAGAAACAAGTCATTTTCAGTTCTCATTGCAAAAAGTACAAAAGCAAAAGCCCTTAATGAATATACATACCGCTGGAGAACGAAGCTCTGATGAGAGGTCTCTTAGTAAAAGTAATAAGCAAGTTGCTTCACTGAAAATAAACGAACAAGAAGTAGAGTATTCACAGCAGGAGTATAAAAAAAATGACCGTCCAATGTTAAAATCGAAACCACGTTTATTTCATATAGCAAGTACAATTAATATTCTGTAATTGTAACTTCTATTTGATATATATATATTTATATGCATTTGTTGTGGGAAGATGTAACAGTAGCTACTAGCATACTGACTTCTGTAATGTGACAGGGATATTAGAGGTTTGTAACCCTGATCTGTGCCAAGAAAGAAAGTTTAGTCTCATAATAGTTCTCTTGTGTGTCACACTTTTATTATAGCAATATTTTCTAAAGGATGAAATTCTTGGGAAAGAACCAAAAGGGAGATTTAAGGTTTTTTCACTGTAAGAGCAGATTGCTCTGAAGTCTGCCAATTTTCTTTCTTTCTTTCATTCTTCTTCTCCCCCTTTTTTATTGAGCCAACTCTTATTCTAGAGTGATTTTTTACTCAGAGTATCCCAAAAACCTCACTCAAACCAATAATCATGTGTTGATAGGTGAAATTAGTTTCAGAATTCTAATGAAGCTCAGCAGCTGGGAGATAGACAGCTCATCTGAAGATTAAATGAGAAAAATTGCCACTTTTGCTGGTTCCTTTAGAAACTCATTTACATTCTGTCAGCTTCCATTAGGAATAGGAAATGTGAATATTGAGGAAAATATGCATGAATTCTGCAGTGAGCTGGCCAATCAGAATCAGTTCCTTCTTGCTTACAAAGCTGCCAGAAGACTTTATGTAGTTATTCCTTCTGGAAATGGTAGCTGATAATCTGCTTGCCTTGAATTGTCACCTAACATTTTGAATTTAATACAATCCAAAGAACTTCTGCACAGTACAACAAGGCAAACAGAGGCTAGTCTCCAAGGCACAGGGATAATGTTGTTGAGGCCCTGGATAGAATTCTTTGTCCCATTTCAGGGAAAAGCAGTATGCACACAAACATACACACAATTAAAACCTCTGCCAAAAACTATGTTCATGCAATATTAAGGTGTCAGTTTAAAATGTGAAATAACACAAAGTCATGAAAGGAAAAAATTCTAGTTCCAGTAACAGCTTTAATTCAACTGTGCTGCACATCTTGCATGTGTTATGGTACATTTTTAGGCCCTGATCCTGCAAATGGCTGTCTCTGAGGTCTGTCCACATACAGTCATTTGTAGGATTGAGGTTTAAACAGTTCAGAGGCTAATTGAGCTCTCACCAACTTCTTTGGAATCCTTTCTATTGACTTCAGGCTCAGTTGAATCAGGTAGATAAGAGCAATTTGTTAAGTAGAATCAGGTGAATTTTTTTAACAATTTTTTTGTTGCCAAAAAAAGTGGATTTTGGGGGATCTGTAACTATTTGTTGGATTTCAATTTGACAGATTGCATCAGGTAGGGGGAAAGTTTTAAAGGAGTCAAAATATTTTATTCTTACTTTTCTATTCAAAATGGCATGTTGATTTTAAATTTGGCCAATTTAACCCTCCCCCCACCCAACACAGACAAAAGGGTGAAAACACCTGAAACAGCCTAACTGAAATTAAAAACTCAGAGAAAAAAATTATTTCTCGTTGACTAAAACATTTTGGTGGATTCTAAACTAAATTTTTTTTGCTGTATTGCTACAAATTATTTCCATTTAATTTAATTTAAATGAAGAAGTTAAAATTGTCAGTAATTTTGATTGGCAGAAAAGGCAGAAATGTTCAACAAACATTTATATTCTGTATTTGGAAAAACTGATTGATTTAGCCACAGCTTCCAGTGATAATTAAATATGTTTCCCCCCCCAGCAGTGACTAGAAAGGATGTTAAATAGCAGCAACAAATGTTAAACATTTATAAATTTCTGGGACAGGATAACTTCTTTACAAGAGTTTCAAAAGAATTGGCTACAGAACCACTGATGATTTTTCTTAACAAAGATTACTGATAGATCTCAGGTAATTGTAAATAAGGGCATTGTAAATAAGGAATTATCAGTCTACAGATGACATCACAACCATTGAACTGTTAGATAATAATAAGGAAAGGTGAGTTCTACAAAGCAATCTGGGTTCCTTGCTAAGGTGCAGGGGACTGTACACTGGGAAGAAGTGATTCTGAAAGGGACTTAGGGCTCACGATAGATCACCAACTCAATACTGGCTCCTAGTGTGATGCAATTCTGTGGATAAGCAAGGGAATATCAAGTATTAGTAGGGAGATGGTGCTATCTCTATATTCAGAACTGGTGAGACCAATATTGGAATACTGTGTCCAGTTCTGGATGCAAATCATCAGGTGGTGTAAAAGACTGTCATCACTCCATTGACTTCAGTGGAGTCAAGACAATTTACGTCAGCTGAATATTTGGTCCCTGGTGTCCACACTTCTAAAGAGTGTTGAAAAACTTCTGTGATGAGATAACTGGCTCTCTGGATGAGGGGAAAGTAGTGGACGTGTTATTCCTTGACTTTAGCAAAGCTTTTGATATGGTCTCCCACACTATTCTTGCCAGCAAGTTAAACAAGTATGGGCTAGATGAATGGATTATAAGGTGGAAAGAAAGCTGGCTAGAGCGTCGTGCTCAATGGGTAGTGATCAATAGCTCCATGTCTAGTTGGTAGCCGGTTTCAAGCAGAGTGCCCCAAGGTTCGGTCCTGAGGCTGGTTTTGTTCAATATCTTCATTAATGATCTGGAGGATGGCGTGGACTGCACTCTCAGCAAGTTTGCAGATGACACTAAGCTGGGGGGAGAGGTAGATATGCTAGAGGGTAGGGATAGGATACAGAAGGACCTACACAATTTAGAGGATTGGCCCAAAAGAAATCTGATAAGGTTCAACAAGGACAAGTGCTGAGTCCTACACTTAGGATGGAAGAATCCCATGCACTGCTACAGACTAGGGACAGAGTGGCTGGGCAGCAGTTCTGCAGAAAAGGACCTAGAGCTTACAGTGGGTGAGAAGCTTGATGTAAGTCAACAGTGTGCCCTTGTTGCCAAGAAGGCTAACGGCATTTTGGCTGTATAAGTAGGGGCATTGCCAGCAGATCAAGGGACGTGATCATTCCCCTCTGTTCGGCATTGGTGAGGCCTAATCTGGAGTACTGTGTCATTTTGGGCCCCACACTACAAGAAGGATGTGGAAAAATTGGAAAGAGTCTGGTGGAGGGCAACAAAAATAATTAGGGGGCTGGAGCACATGAGTTATCAGGAGAGGCTGAGGGAACTTATCAAAAAGAATGTTAAGAGGTGTCTTGATCACGACTGATATGTATGTGTGAAATGTTTTGATAGTAGTGGCCTCTTTATTCTAACATGCAAAGGCATAATAAGATCCAATGGCTGGAAACTGAAGCTAGAGGTATTCAGGTTAGAGAAAAGATGCATATTTTAAAAAGTGAAGTTAATAAACCACTGAAACAATAAACCAAGCATAATAGTGGATTTTTCATCATCTGAAGTCTTTAAATCAAGACTAGATGAGTCTTTGTAAAAAAATATACTCTATTTCAATCACCAGACTCAAGAATTACTGGTTGAAATTTTATGGTCTGTGTTATACAGGATATCAGTTTAGATGAGCCTCATGATCTTTTCTGGCCTTAAGGTTTACACATTTGTTTAAAGTAAATAAATTCCAATAAATTTTTGAACGCACTCTAAAATATGTCTGGTTTTTGGGGTCAATATGTGGCATTAATACATAGGATGGCAGTGTGTGATTTGAAAATTGTATTGGTATTGCTTTGGGATGAACTGAATGAGTCATTCATGACTCGCAAGTCAAGAGTACTGTGACGCTCCCAGATTCCTGCTGATAAAATGTTGATAAAAGAGCACCCCATCATGTATTCTATATCCATATATATGTGTTTATGGATAACGTAACTTTAAATAATTTGATAAAATGGTCAATCTATATTTCAAAAAGTTAGATTGCTTATATCATATTTGGTCTTTCCATTTGTTTTTAACTTGTTGCTGTTTTTCTCTCTGTTTAGATGTAGCAAGCAAAGACATAATTAAGTTGGCCACCAGAGTTAAGAGCTGACATTGGTGCTAATTATTCTTTAAAATTCGCATAGAAATGTTCTTTTAGATGATTGAAGTCATTGGTAGGTCTTTAGTTTTTGAATGTCACCCCAAGTGATCGGTAATAAATAACACCAATCGGCTTTTTTTGTTTGTTTGCTTTCTTATTTAGTACATGTAATGGGGTGCTTGAGACTCAAAAGCTGTAAATTCATTGATTTTTGCTTGTCTTTGATTTATAAAGAAGGCATTTACATAGATAAACATGATCTATTTGCATTGTTGGCACGTCTCACTTTTCACTGGCACTCTTATGCTGTAAAGCTTTCTTCATAAATTTCCATATAGGTCAATGACCTATATAACAGCTCTGTACTGTAAGCACTTTTACAGTCTATAAAATGCATTACATATTAGAAATATTATCTCTACACAGCAAACTATCTGCTAATGAATAGTTGAGTGAGTAAAATGCATGTTGAAAAATGAATAAAGATTTCATAAAGCAATTAAACTCAACATTATGTTTGCATTTCTCCATGATATTTGCATTACAAAAGAGTGTCGTGCAGTCAGAAAAGTGATACGAAGACAGATGTGTGATTATTGTGAAACTTAACAGCCTTCACAACTGAAGTTCTTTGCCCTATCATACCACGCTGAGGGATAATTTGTTTTGAACACAGGCAGAAGTATTTCAATGCATTGTTAAGAATAAACATTTATAAATGTAGTATCTATCTACAAAAGAAGCCAATAAGAATGCGAAAGTTTATTGATCATTTGCACAATATAACCATTATATAGGAGAAAAATTCATTCTGTCATAGCACAGACAGATACATTATGCTCTCTCAAATGACAACTCAGACCTGAGCTAACATAATTGAATTTCATATGGAATTATTGCTATTGGTATTTAACATTTATATCAAGGTAATGCCTGGGCCTCATTTTGCCAGATGCTGCATCGAGATATAGAAAATTTCAAGTATTTACTTGTAAGAGTGAAAAGAGTGAAAGAGAGAAACAGAGAGTTGGAGGAAGGAAAGCCTGTAAGAAGACAGTGAAACAGAAAAAGATTATAGACCTTGGGCAACTGGCATGATTCATATGAGTCAGATGTAGAGCTAGTTGGAAAAATTCCAGTGAATCATTGTTTTGTCAGAATTTGCCAATTTGGCAAAAATCAGAATATTTTGTAGAGATGGCCTGATTCCACTGAAATTCTGATGGAAATTCCTAGTTTTCTACCAGTTCACCTGCCTGGTCTGGCCCTAATCCTTATCCTCGAGGATTCATGACTCTGGGGCAGCCCTGCCACATGGACTGCCCTGGGGCCAGGGACAAGAGGGCTTCCAGGGTCCAGGAATAAGCAAGGCAGACTGCCCCAGAATTGGGCCTGCATTCCCTTTCATGGACAATTTTGAAAATTCTACTATACATTCCTAATAGGAATTAAACAAATTCTGAAATATAAAAATCCTCTGTGAAGTTGACTTACATTTCTCTGCACAGCAATAGGTAGATGCAAAGGATGAAGTGACAGGAGGAGCAATAATGTATGCTCACTATCTCAAGGGCCTTGTACAAGTGTTATGATAGTTCTGCTCTCAGTTCAAACAATGAGAAATAGAATGAGAATCTTGGCAATTGGAAAAGAAGCTATAAAGATAGTATAAATGGTAGTTTCCTTAGAACAGTGTTTCTCAACCTTTTCAGGATGGTGATCCCTTATTCACAGGACCTTGTATAAATCACAATTTTTTAAAGACAATTCAGAACAGTGTAAACAGTACTGAATTTCTCAGAGTTTGCATGGAAAGAATTTTACAACTAAATTTAGTCAGTCTCAAGGATAGAATGAATTTCACAAGTAATGTTATTCATTTTAAAGGATGAAATTAACTTTACTACTAAGCACAATCAATTATGACTAATACTTGTAAAACTCATTCCATCTTTGAAATGGATTAAATTTCCTTGTAAAATTCATTCTGTCCTGGAAATTGATGATCTAAGGTAATTTTTGTACTAAAGACTTTGTTGTAGACATTTTCCTTTAAAATAAAAATATTTTTAAAATGACAGTTTGGGAGCATTTTCATGATTTTTGCACTCTCCATGAATCATCATTTACACACGGTCCTAATTATTCCAAGTCAAAACTTTTTGTGAGCTCAATCCATTTGCTAGAAAAGAAAGAGATAAAAAAAATCGATAAAAAATGATCGTCTCACATAATTTATTTGTTTGAGTGTGTTTTGAAAGGTTGACAGAGAATACTTGAGCTTGAATGGTAGGAGTGTGCAGGAACAAGATTTTCTTTAATTTAGGTGGTAGTAAAATTTGCAATGCCACAAAATTCCCTGATTGCCTTTTCTGACTCCCCCCGCCCCCGCCCTTAAAGGTTGTGACCCATCAGTTGAGAAACACCACTCTACAAAGAAGGGATGAGTACTTCTCTGCAATAGAGTTTCTTAGAATGTATAAAAAGAATCCGTATTTGGATGGCTGAGGTGATAAAACATATAAAACATTATTAGCATGGGCAGTATAGGAACACCATTCCTCTTCCCACTGTCTTCTAAGACTTGTAATAGTATTGAGAGGTTTTTGTTTGCAGAAGCCATACTGATTAAACCCTACTGAGCTATAGTTATACAAGTATTGTACTGCTCAGTCCTTAATTAGATTCTCAACTAGTTTCTCTGGAGCAGCAGTGAAGCTCACTGGTCTGTAATTCCCAGGATCATCTATGCCTTTTTTTTTGTTTTAGACCAAAGATAGCAACTTTCCAATCTTTGGGAACAGTGTCTGGTTGATTGCATATCTTCATCGTTATCTCTGCTATTTCACACTTCATTTCCTTCAGAACTCTCGCATCAGCACCATCTGGTCCTAGTGATTTACTGCCCTTGAGTTTCTCAAGTTGCTCAATAACATCATTCTTAGAGACTTCAGCCTTTCTTAAGGCCACCTGTTAATTTCTCATGAAAGTTATCTTTGGATCAAGAATTTTCCCATTGTCCTTCATGGTAAAAGTGGATGCACAAAATTGTATTTAATTTCTTTACTCCCTAAATCATGCTCTTTATTTCCTGTCTTCATTGCTTGGTGATTTAAAGTGTCTACAGCTTGAACTGTTGCATATTCTGTCTCCAGAAAAATGCCTTACATTTCTCCCAGACCTCAAAGATGTTTTGATGATTTGACTCAGAGCTGCTCCCTATTTATTATCTTTCTCAGCATCACTTACTGCCCATTACATAATTTGTTTTATTCATTGTGAAATTTAAGGGGAAGTTTGTAAAGTTAAGTTTATGGTAATGTTTGGTTGTGTTACATTGGTCAGCAGCCAAAAATCCTTAGTGAAGGGAGTGACACTCCAGAAAGATAATTAAGAAAAATAATAGTAATAGGCCCTGTTTTCCCATTGAGATCCATGTTCTGAGCATGTCTGTATGTATGTATGTCACACTTTCCTTTCAGGGGTCAGCCACCACTGGCCCCAGATCTTACACACAATGCCAGAATGGGGCATGAAGTGCGCATTGATGTGCCCTACCATATTACAAACTCCTGTGGTAAATACTCCAAAAAAACCCCAGCCCCAAACTGTATTCACTTTGTGCTGAGCCCCTATCTGCTGCAGAACCCAATTAGGTTCTAGGGCAATGCCTCCATGGCACTTCATGGCAACGTGGTTCCATTGGAAGGGATGGCAGGGGCATCAGAATGGCTCACTGGTAGAGCCCGGAAATCTGTGAGAAACTTGGTGGAGCCTTAGGATTTTTGTGGGATAGAAACCTGGATTCTTTCTTCATGTGTAGGTAGGGAAAACCACGTCCCATTAATAAAAGAACCATAGACTTGTCTCTGGGATGGGTAATCCACTCCCATGTATTTAACAGCATGCTGTCTATCTGACAATGAATTGGAAACTAGCTACTTCAGAGGCTACCTTGCCTCAAGCTTTCCAAAATATTTACTCTGACATCTGATCACACATGGAAAAACTACAGCTGGCTTGATTTAGTCTTGGTGAAGGTAAGGGAGGTAGTCATCATGTGCACAAAAACCATTTACAATGGAAAGCTAGCTTCCGTGTTAAACATGGAGAGGCTAGCATTTCTCCATATGTTCCTATTATCTGATTGATTTTTTACTCTTTTATTCACTGTTGTTTTACTGTTTTTAATAAGTAACTGTGGACTAGATCCTGCAAATTCTTACACACACAAGTGACTTTATACACATGCAGAGTCCTATTGAAATTAAAAGGACTACTGAAATGTGTATAAGGTTATTCATTTAGACATGTATTACAATAAAGCCTAAGATGCCTACTCATGCACTAGAACTCCATTGTGCCATGGACTATACAAATACAGAGAAAAAATATGGTCCCTGTGCCAAGAAATTACAATCTAAATTCAGGACAAGAGAGCAGATGAAGACAGACAGACAGATGTGTGATTACAAGGAAACAATCAGACAATATTTGTGAGCATGTAAGGCAGCTGCCTAATTGTTGCAGGATGGAGGGCCTATGTATGCACTGATCAGCTAAATCTGAATTTTAATAGTGGAATGGCATGCAAAAGTGAATTAATATTTTAATGGAATTGGAGTCAGTATTGAATATTTTTATATTTTTTAAAATGTAATTTGATGTGGTAATACAAGATAACCAATGAAGAATTTGTAAATATAGTCTTACTTTTTATAACTTGAAGAATCATATTTTTACAATGAAATGATTTAAAAAGTCAGTTAATATTATTGACTTTTTTTTATTAAAAGGTACGTACATTATTTTTAAGTATACATTAAGATAATATTCACTGTACAGACAGGCGTGAACTAAAAGGTCCTAATTCACTTTAATGTAATTCTCTTTAAACAGGACCACACTAATGTGAATTAGGTACCTGTTACTTTGTGCCTGCAGTGTCTACACACAGGGGAATTACAACGCAGCACTTTGGACCACACTTCTATCTGTAGTCTGCACTGTGAGGCAGTGTAGACATAGCCATAGATTCACAGGGCCTGATCCTAATTCTACTGATATCAATAGGAGTAAAGTTATAGACTTAAATGGGAGCAGGTACAAGCCTGTAGAAAGTGTAGATGGAAAATACCTTTTAGGTTAGTTCATCCTTCTGCCTATATGGAATTTTTCCCTGCAGACTTGAATGATTTCAGTAAATTGAAACATGTAAAGTGCAGTTCCAGTTAGTGAATCATTGCTTATTATATTCTGTATAGGCTCTTCCATTGCCCTCATTACTGTAGCATGTGAATGCCTTCCAGTAGTACATTAAGCAACTTGTTTAATATCTGTCATATGTGATTCATTCTCTCTCTCTCACTCTCTTTTTCTCTTTCTCTCTCTCTTCCTCTCCCCAGGGTGAACATTTTGTGTGCAGTGGACTGTTTTATTTTGATAAGGTGTTTTAAATGTATTTATTGCTGTGTTTTACATTGGAGAAGGTAGGTCAAAGAAGTACGCCTTGCACTTGGAATGGAAGGTGATGAGGTTTGGGATTGTCCTTACATCCTGAGGGAGTTCATTTCATACTCTCAAAGCAGCTCTCAAAAAGCTGTGTCTCCTGCACAGACATGCTTTACCTTTGTGGTAGAAATTCCTGCGGAATGAAGTTGTTGACCACAGACTTCATGCTGGAGCTTTAGATGATCTTTTAGATACGCTGGGCCCCAGCCATTGAACACCTTGAAGATAAGGGCCAAGATCTTGAACTTGATTCTCTGGTCTATGGGAAGACAGTGTAGAGTATGGAGAAAAGCTTTAATGTACTCACAGTATCCCATGTTTCCAAGTAGACACCCTGTATTGTTCAGAGCTACTTGGAGTTTCGTAAGAGCTAATGATAGATTGCCCCGGCATATTGCACTGCTGTAGTTCAGACAGAAGGTGACGAAGATGTATAAAACCAAGGCCAGGTCATTGTCTGCCAGGATGGGACAGAATCTCCTAGACAATGGGAGATGGTAGAAAGCATTACTTGTGAGTGCTGCTATGTGAAAGTTTGGTATCAGAAAGGAATTCAAGATGTCTCATAAAAGAAGGAATGAATTGACTAATTGTGGGTGTGTACCTTCAGCCAAATGAGAGAGAATTGTTGCTGATAACCCCACAAAATATTTTCCTCTGCCCATCAGCATCACCTCTATCTTACCATGAAATTGTTCTACGAAGAAAAGATATGTCTATAAAAGACATCTCCTATATTTTTAATACCTGCTGAGGATTATATGTTCTTAAATCTTGCCACTGCTTCCATGGCCAGATGGAATACCTAGATGGTATTCAGGGTGGTGCTGTCATGAAAGGAATGTGAATATGTTACAGGAATAAGCTACCAATCCTTGTTCTTCAGCTGAAGCTGTGGAGACTGATTCTTTTATTTCTAGAGGTCCCCAGTTGAATCTATGATGTATCAGTTAAAATAGTCGCCATGATAGAAGCAAGGATTTAGCGAGGACTCATGGTGAGGGTGCACCCTGTATACCATACAGAGCACTTCTTCTTGCATGTTTCCTATGTGAAATTGCACAGGGGAGCAGACAGGGCGGGACAAGGACTGGAGTTGGATGGAGATAGAAGTTTTCAAGATAACCTGGTTCTCTCCCTGTGGGGAGACACATAAGAGGCTAAAAGGCTGCTACTCTCTCATGGCCACTTTGACAGAAAGCACCTGTGTCCACACCCTACACACTATTGTAATAATCTTTGTACAAAGTACAGGTCATAAGGTATCATTTGAAAACATATAATTTGCTTATCCTTACTGTACCGATAAAATGTGTGTGGCAACATTATATGTGAAATGATACGATTCCACTGTATGGTGTTAGTAATATATGTTCCAAACTGAGGTTGGCAAACAGGTGACTGTCTCAAACCAAGGAATGTATGCTCTGCTTAATTTGCATCAAAGCAGTAAAAAAAGGCATCAAGTAAGAAGGGTAGACAAAGAAACCTCAAACATGTGAGGAAAAACAGCAGGGAACACCCTTTCCTATAGACTCTCTGTCTCCTGAATCTCAGCTGGAAATGTTTTCCAAGGCACTATAAAAATGAGGGACAACACTCCAAGGCACCCATCCTCTCTTTCTCTCTCTCTCTCTGCCCATCAGTACACTCAACCAGAAGGAACAAATGAAGCAGCCAGTGAACTGAGGAAGAAGTGCTCACCTAAGATGTTTGGTCAGTAAGACTGCTGAGAGCATGTGTTGACAAAATTTTTGCCTGAATCTGATAGCTTGTTAAGATAGGCACCAGTAGCATTTTAACGGTATTTTCTTGCAGCCATTTCTGACTTTTATGCCTCATTACTTGCGCTCACTTAAAATATCTCTCTTTGTAATTAATACATTAATTTTATTGTTTTATCTAATCCAGTGTGTTTAAACTGAAGAGTCTGTGAAACTCCATTTTGGTTAACCAGGTATATGTATATTATTTCTGTTAAGGAAATACAGAAATTATATGAATTTGTATTGTCTTGGAGAGAGCTAGGCAATAGAAGATATACATTTCAAGGGGGAAATGTAAGATTGGGAGTGTATTGCAGTCACCCTGCAGTATAACCTAAGAGCCAAGGTGTGGCTGGGTAGCTGTAGCAAACACACAGACATAGCTGGGAGTGTCTTGCCTATTGGAGGCTGTTTGTGACCAGTCCAGGCTGGTGTCCACAGCAACAAGGCATTGTAAAGGGCACCCCAGGTTACAGGGCAAGGGTGACACAATTACTAACTAGTCTGGATTGTACCTTTGGTAAATCAGAGCCACCAAAGATCACCAAGGCTGCAGTGCATACACCAGACAGTGCTGCAGCCATGGGAGCTGCTGATCACAGAGCAGATGAAAGCCAGTACTCTCACAGCAAAGCAGAGATGTGGATTGTAGACTAAGATTCATGATGGGAGGACAGCAGCTGCTTGTAACCAACAGGGATGGTCCAGAGCTAGGCAAGGCTGAAGAAATTATAGAAATATAGAACAGAGCAAATCTATTGACATCTGTTCCTTCTTCCTGCAGTTATCCTGAGCCTCTCTTGTAAGGAGCTGCTCAGTCTCAGCAAACTTAGATGAGAATTGCAGGAAATGCAGAACTACTTTCTTCAAGTGCATCACTGGTTCAGCTAGGTGAATAACAGATTTTTGTTGGTTCAATGGCTATTTTGAAAAGTAAAAAAAGAATGACAGTGAATTGAAAAGTAAAAATAAATAAATAAATAAAATATAAAAAGAATTAATTTCAGGTGAATTGAAATATTTCATATTGACAAAATTGAAATGTTTTGTTTTCAACCATTTAAAAATATTTTTGATTTTTTAAAATAAAATTCAAAATATCAACTGTTCACTTCAAAATGTTGAAATGAAACATTTAGATTTTTTTTCTGAATTTTTTTCTTGAAATTAACAATTCAGTGAAGTTGAGTCAAATTCACAAAGTGTTTAGAAGTCCCTAAACCTGCATTGCTTATTGAAAAAAGTTTCAGATGAAAAATTTTGCTGAGCTCTAGCTAACATTAAGGGCTAAATAAGGAAGTGCCACGTTCACCATAATCATAGCATTAATAGTATGAGATTATGCACTGTTCAATAAACCACCTACTTCTGTTGATTTCCTTCTTTAAGGAAAAAAAGCCATACAAAAACTTTAAAGAAATAGTTTTAGTAATTCTGATCAACAAGGAATATAGCAAAGTGTCAGTGCAAACTGCAACAGTCTTTTGGGTTTTTTATTATATTACCGTAATATTTATTTCCATGTTATTACAATACATACTTATTTTATTTACAATGCATTATTAGTTATAGTATTTCAGCCATTTGGACTTGGTGTCAAGTAAATTTTTTACTCTGTGTGTCACCAACACCATTATTAGTGTTAATCACAGAACACTTCCTCATTTCAGTAATCCTGTGTCCATATTGTGTCATCAGTTTTATACAGGAGGCACCTTTGATTTCAATGAGTTCAGTGAAAACAAACAAACAAACAAACAAACAAACAAAAAACGATGGCACTGTATGATGTGAGTGATGTGAGTACAGATTTGCAAGATCACACCCTTCTTCTGCAAAGGTTTTAATGGAGGCAAGATTGAGAGGCAGACTAAAACACTGATAGTTTATACCTCATCATAACCCCAATTAAGTCAAGAGCATCACAAACAGTGAGCAACATGTTTGCATTGTTTGTGTCTGTTGAAGTCTCAACATGAGTATCAAGAACTCCACAGAACAACGCTGAAAATATTGTTCAGCCAAGCATTGTACACAGTCTGAATTAATTGCCTGGCTGAACCTGGTAAAATCTGCTGATGGATACAAATTACTTTAAAAAAAGTTATTTCCAATGCAGAGTAACTCCTATACTCCCAAAAGGAAAGGGGTTAGGGTTTGATGGTACTACGACTGGGCCATTAGAAAGGAGAATCCTGATCTCTAGCTTCTATATTTTGAACTGAATTTGCCTTTACAAATTTGTGAGTGATGTTCAAGGGAACTTGGATTGTTTTCTAAACTTTTAATCCGGCTCTAATCATGACCCAGTAAAAATGTGTCTGCATCCCCTGTGCATGCAAATGAAGTGTTTTGTATTCTTTTGTTAGCTGAAAAGATTTTCTAGTTCACTAGCATAACTGTAACTATTATTATTTTTGAACTGTTTAAATCTTTTCTATTGCTTTTAATCAGAAACATCTCTTTCATTTCCTCGCATTATTTGTAAGTGGAAAGTGAATCATAGCATCATAGAAATTAGAAATTAAATTATTTTATCGTCTCCATACTGCACCTCTGCCAGTGAATGATTTTCTCTCCTGTATATCCTCAAGTGAATTATTCAGTTCAGTTTTCTGTGATTTCAATGGTGTCATTCTATTATTTCAAATGGGTACTGAACTCTACTTCAGTCTCAAAAATCAGGAATTTTCTTTGTATTCATCCTCTTATCTTTGTATGATTTCATAATGTCATAATTAATGATAGTCTTTTAGACTATCCTAAACAATTCCATTCTTTCCTCAGCATTTATATCTTTCAGCTATTTGTAGTTAGTTGTCCTTTCTCCATTTAGTTGTTATTTATTCAAATGCTATATATTGGGTTTTTTGCCCTTTCCTGATACCCTTTAGCTCCTGAAGAATTTTTGATGCTTTGAGACTCTCAGGGCTCAATTTACGAATTCTGGTTGGCATTGCAAAGCCATTACGAAGAGTTACTACGAAAACTGCTGTAACATGGATGCCTGTATATGTGTATTACCAGACTGAAAAGCATTTTTTCCCTCAGACTTAGACAATGAGAAGGTACTTAACGTTCACCAGGGTGCTCTGAATGAGCAATGGGTTTTCTCAAGCTGAGAAGAGATTCTTCCTCCTCTGGTCTGAAGGGAGGATGGAACAATTGCAAGTTACCAAAAATGGGACAAAGAAAGCCAGGTGACCAGATAGGTGTTTAAATAAGAAGCCACATAGGGAAACTGGGGGAGATCCACTCAGGAATAGGAAGCACTGGGCAGCAGACAGGAAGGTCTCAGGAGATGGGGAAGAAGCCTCCATGAGGGAAAAACTACCCAGCATATAGCAGGATCCTAAGGCAGGCAATTCTGCTCACCTTCCTGGAAACCGATGGTCCCCCAAGGACACATAGAAGGGCAAATTAATGAGGGGCATTGCATTCAGGACGTTTGCTATGTTTTGTAAGATCTATACTGTCTTGTGCTGTACATGGTTAAATGGAAGGGCCATTGTATTAGACTCTGAGCAAAAAGGCTCTCTGTATGTGTTGTGTATGTCATAAATATGTCTATTGGGACTTAGTGCTGCTTGAGGCATCATTATCTCCCTTGGGCCATTTGCCACTGATCATCTGCAGGGGATTTAAGAAAAGGCAGTACTGCCTCTATACAGCCATGCTGCCAAGGAAGAGGGGGCATAGAGGAGGCAAAAGTCATGTGTGTGGATGGTTCCTGCCTTTGTGGATTCCTGGATTCCCTTCCCTGTGGATCCCAAGGATCTGTAGATGGGCAAACCTCTGCTGGACCACAGACTCCTCCCTCTTGATGAGACAATTTGTAGGTAGCTCTCCAAGGGAGATGTAGCAGAAATTTTCCTGACTCTCAAGCCAGATCTCCATGTTTATTTATGAGCTAGACAACCTAGCCCTAGGTGTGTGTAACCATTATTATACCGTAACCATTTTCAGTTGTGACTAGCCAGTAAGGCTCCAATTATAACTGTTTTTCGTAAGAAACAAAACATTACACATTCCTAAGGGAATTCACATATTTCATTAACTTTATCATCCACGCAGCTTTCTCCTGCAGCATTTCTTTAGCACTACCAAACTTTAATACAAAAGGCAGTCTGAATTTCAATCAGATCCAGGCTATCTCCCAAATATTGCAAATCCTCCAGAATTTGCATCACTAATTCTTTAATAAAATAGATATTTTATGAAACCTGACAACATTACTGGAGGTTTTTTACAATTGTAGATTAAGCCTTTCACGAGGAATCACTGATGACAGTCAGGTTCAATAGAACAAAGATTTCATCTAATATTAGTTTCTGGCAAGTCAATTTGCAAGGTTATTTTTGCAGATTAAATTAGCTATATTGAGAGGTCACCCTCTCGATTCTAAATCAAGAAAGAAAGACAGATACATAATAGCATAACACTATAGATGTACTGTTAACCAATCTTTCACAATAAGAAAATTAGCTATTTACCCAAGAGAGGTGAATGAAATAAAAAGCTATTTTGTAACATAACAAATACCTTTAAGAGGAAGTGGGTCAAAGGCCATCTGAATATTACCAACTATACAAGTTGCCTATATGTTACTATTCAGCCATTGGAAAAAAATCTCTGTTATTAAAACTGGGAATGAGTGAAACAAAATACTATGTTTTAAAGAAGGGAGAGAGAAGCTTAGTGCCTATATATGCTGTGCCACTCGATGTAATCATTCTGTTTTCATAGGAATGTGCCATGAAGTTCTATGATGCTGCTGTAGTTAAATATTAGTTTATGTTATCAACCCCTTAGTTCCATTCAGTATTTTTACACATATTCTGTTACTTACAATTTCCAGTAAAAAAAATACATGTGCATTTGGGGGCTGCTAAATGTCACAAAATTCAGCCATGCTGTAGCATTTAGACTGAAATCTAACCTCTTCCTTCTGCCCACGTTTTGGGTATGAGATTTCAAATGTTCCCAGACCCGCATGGTCATGCACAAGCAACATCTCAAAGTATCTTAGAAAAAGATCTTAAACTTCAGTCCAAATATTGAATCAGACAACCCTTCACCTCTCCCCTCAAAATTTTTTTTACTGGATCAGAAAAAGCTCTCTGAACTCCCAGAACTTAAAGTCTACTTAAAAGCAATGAGGAGTCTGGTAGCACCTTAAAGACTAACAGATTTATTTGGGCATAAGCTTTCATGGGTAAAAAACCCATTTCTTCCGATGCATGGAGATTTAGTCACCTGAGACATTGAAAAAGCACTGAGTCTGTACTTTGGGCAAATGAGAAACCAAAGACCAGATCCTCAGATGGCATAAATCCCTGTAGCTTCATGGGCTTCAATGCAGCTACATTGAAGTACAACAGTAGAGGTGCTGACCCTGTTTTCTTCCATGTTAAATACCACTCTAATCTGTAGAATGAATAAGGCTCACTGAAGGGTAACTTCCAATGTCAATGCTCATTCAGTTTAGCAAAATTGACTCAAAAGCAAATGTAAGTGCTTTTGTGGGCTTGTCAAAAAAGTGAGTGTTATTGTCACATACAGCTTTTTTGTGATGCTAATTCTCAATGCCTTTTGTCCATAAAGGAGATGAAAAACACTTGAAGTGTAATAATCTGCTCCAGAAGACTTTTAGTTCATTTTGAGATCAGGATTAACCATCTCAGTGGTGATGGTCTATCAGACATCCAATGAACCCATCCACCATCTAGAAATAGGTACTATATGTCTTCTGAAAATTAAGGATAATCAGATTACATCTGTAAGTCCTGTACATATTCAGCAAGTGGCTAAATATACCTAATCTAACATTTTTATGATCTCTCTCACCTCTCAGTTAAAGTATATTTAGCTTTCTGGCAAAAATGAATAGAATGCACCTCTGCTATCATTATTTTATTTGTTTGTATTACAGTAGCATGTTGAAGCCTCAACTGAGTTCAGGGCATCGGTGTGCCTGATGATGACACTGTCCCTGCCACAAACAGTTTACAGACTAAATAAACAAAGAGAAATTAAGCAAGCATTATCTCCACTTTTCTGATGTGTACCTGAAGCACAAAGAGATTGTGATTTGCCAAAGGTCAGAATGTACCTACATCTCTTGACTCCCAGGCCAGTGTTTTAACCACAAAACCATCTTTCCTTCCAAGATGTAATTTGATTCTCCCTACTTTTGGATGATATATACAGCATTTTATCCTATGTAACAGGCTGGGGAACTGGGGGCAGATGATTATGAAATATTAGGCTTGGCCTGGAAGGACACACACTCCATTTATGTTAAATTAACATTTCAGATCTTTATCAACAATCTGTAGTATTTTTCTTGTAATTATTTATTTAAATTTAACAATAAAAAGCACTCACAGTCACTCACAGTATGCAGTGATTTTTCCCTCTCTAAAATGAGCATTGAAAGCATAACGCATACACATTATAGAAAGTTATTCCCTTTCATAATAATGAGTAGTTGGTGATATTTTACTTTTCTCCCTCTTGTCTTCCTCTCTATACAATGTCCTGCTGTGGGTACCTCTCATCTCCTTTCACTTGGCTCATTTGGAAGACATCACCTCTGGGACATTTGCAAACTTTGCCAGCTGATTAATTGACCCCTGGCATAACAAGTTGCCTGTGACACCTAGCATCTAGATAGCGCATCTGAGACTTTCTTAAGCATAGGGTGATGATGGCTGCAGGGAAGCATCAATTTGTTGGAAAGCAGCAGAAAAATAAATATTAGGAAAAAGCTGTAGTAATGGTAATGGAGAAGCGGGAGGTCTTTAGAAAGCATTTAGCCTTCAGATTCTTCGTCCTTCCTAGTTTTCTTGCACTTTTTGTATTTCTATTTAAAAAGCAATTTTCTCATTACTGCTTCCAGCTAATTTTCATATTATTCCCTTTATTGGCTATGAGTCTCACATTCTTCAGCTCTTCTTTCCTTTCATTATCTCCTTGTTCATTAAACTATCACCCTTATTAATTTAATTGGCTGATTTCTCTTTCCTTCCATTCAGTTTTTATCTTTGTACTTTTCTTTATACTGGTTTGTCATGTCATGTTTCTGTGTTTAATTATTTCCCTTCTGTTGAAGTCAATGGAGCTTTTTTCACTCAGTTCAATGGGTTTTGAATCAGGCCCTTAGCCTTTATTAATGATCGTTTGATGGCTGAATGTTTCCATTTTATATTAGTAAATGTACAAACTAAATGCTTCAAGAACTATTCCATTTCTGTGAATGGTAGTGCTGAAGTGGGCAGAGCACCTTCCCCTCAAAACTATGGAAATGCCTTAGCAGCAACTCTGTAGGGATCTAAATTTGTGGATGGAGTGGTGATGGGGAGGGGTGCTAGGCAGCCTCTGCCAAGACACCTCCCCAAAAACACCCCCATAAGGCCAACTGGAGCCAGCTACTACATACTCTACAAGATCTCCACCTGCATCACTGAACATCCCTGCAGGAACATACTATTCAGGAACTAACGAGTCCCTGGTGACTACCAATGGATACACATGTGCATGGGTTCTGCTGCCAGCAAATCTTCTGAAAACTGTGGGAATTAGTTGAAGGAGCTGGACTGCCAACTTCTTCCTTGACTGTGACAAACTCTTTCCTTCCAACAGAAGAATCAGGAGGAAATGCCATGAGTGCAAACTCACCAGAGTCCCACTCTCTTCTGGGTTATACATGTGTACAGCAGAATGGGCCGTGTATATTATTCTCCAGGAGGATTAACATATTTACGCCATTATCATTTCTTCCTCTGTAATATTATCTAGTTTTCTTTGGCAAGTAAATACAGATGAAGTTGCTGCTTCAGGAAGTCTCAAAATTATTATTAAAAATTAAAATATGAAGCTATCTGCACTTTCAGTTAGTAGGTCTCAAAAGCTCTTTACAGAAGGTTAGTATCATTATCTCTGTTTTAAAGATGATGAAATTGAGGCACAGAGAGGGGATGTGGTTTGTGCAAGGTAACCCAGAAGGCCAGCGGCAGAGCTGGGAATAGAAAGTTCATGGAGAAGAGGTCCATCAACGGCTACTGGCCAAGATGATCAGGGATGCAAACCCATGCTCCAGGTGTCTCTAAATCTCCAACTGTCAGAAGATGACACAGGATGCCAGGGGAGGGATCACTCCGGATTGCCCTGTTTTGTTCATTCCCTCCTAAGTCAATAATATCATAGTGAAAATATGTAGCAACATTGTATGCAATTTTATTAACATAAGATGAAATCATGACTGAAGTTTGTTTTCCAGACAAGTCTGGGAAGTGGGTAAACCTGTTTCTCAAAGACAAAGGACAAGCTGACACCGCTAGCCAGGTGTCATCAAAGCAGATGCGCAATCACCTATCAAGTAGCCATTCCTTGGCAAGGAAGCTGGGCAGGAACAAACAGATCTGCATCTTAGTAAATGACGGCAGGGAACTTCTTTCAC